>NC_133325.1:142986072-143265693 GCF_042186555.1 Aquarana catesbeiana
CCCTCCATTCTGACCATAGGAGTCTTAGTGCTTCCTGGCTTTCTACTTCAGAATACAGAAGTCAATTCCCCTTCACACATGCACAGACCAGAGATGCAAGCATAATGGCGGGAAGGGGAAGCCGCAGAACCTAGATTGCTCCAGAGTTGCTCCAAGAGTGAGCTCTACTTTGGGGGGTGCGAAAGGCACTCTACGAACAGCCTCTATGCCAAGATCTGGAACAAATTTGTGGGGTTTTTTTTCTATTTTGCATGGCAAGATATTATTCTTACTGCGCCTCTGGTGGCAGCTGTTCTGGTCTTCTTGTAGGTCAGTTGGACATGAACCTTACCCTATACTTTTTTGAGCTTGCAGGTGTCAGCAAGAACAAGGTTTAATTTGGCTAAAGGCCCTTTAGTTTGCAAAATTTTGAAGACAGTCAGGAGGTTTCATCAACCGCGAGAGAGAATCTTTCACAATTAAAATCTTTCCATGCTGTTGGGGTTTATTTCAACTGTTTACTCCAACAGGGCAGTGTTCGGTTTAAGACAACGCTTACTAACCAGTATTTAGCGCAAATCGTCAAACAGAAGTCGGTTTGAGTTTCAAGCCCTTAGAGCTTCAGAAAAGCTTTTGTTACAGGAGTAGAGCTGCATCCTGTAGTTCAGCTTATATCAGAGGTAGCGACAGCCCTCCATCTATCAATCATCTGTCTATTGCCTAACTTTCCAGACGTTCAAGCAAGAAAACCACACAAATTGGTCATTCCCAGAGCTTTAAAGAAGTTTCTGTCTACAATTGCTCTTTTCAGTTCATATGATAAGTCTTTCACTGTTCCAGATGGAATTCATCAGGCAAGAGAGGTTGCCTCCTGGACTTTAGCAAAATTGGTTGTGCAGATGGGAAATGGGTCGTGAGCCTCCTTCAGTGACAGGATGCATCCTGTTCGAGAGGGGTTGAGGCCTCATAGGCGGCCCAGTTGAAAGCATCTATGGATTCATTCTAAAGGAAAGTGGCATGCTTTTCCCAGCATACCTTTCCAACCTTTACAGAATAGATCTGGGTGCCTTGTCATTAGCGGGCTTCGGAGGAATGACTGTTCAGTCTTCTGTCCCATTTGAAAATATATAAAATAATTATTTTGGTTTGTTAAGTAGAACCCACCCTGTCAGCTAGGATATGTATCACTAGTATGCTGCCGTGGTGGCGTCAGGAAAATGGAAAATTGTATCATACTTACTGTAATTTTCCTTTCCTGACGCCAATCCATGGCAGCATACGGACCCACCCTTGTGCGTTTAGGTATCTAGCTAATTACAAAGAATGGGGCGGGGCCTAACTGGCCTTTTATTTATGCTATTTCATTTTTCCTGAGGGAGGAGAGAAAGGCGGAGCCTATCAATAGTATGCTGCCATGGATTGGCATCAGGAAAGGAAAATTACAGTAAGTATGATACAATTTTCCGTTTTTTTTCCTTTAAAATGTCATTTTGTTGTCAGACTGTTCTAAACATGGGAAACATGCGCCCCTTTACAGGCATACTATAGACACCCCTGAAGTACGAAATTTAAAGGAATATTACATTTTTATTGTTTCACACAAAGCATTATTAAAATCACTGCTCCCAAAAAAACATCTGTTTTTGAAAAAATTTTTGGCATTGATACATGTCCCCTGGGGCAGGACCGGGGTCTCTAAACACTTTTTATGGCAAAGAGCTTGCATATAAGCCTTCAGTGAGAACTTTGGATTTTGCAGGTTTGAGCCCCATTGACTTCCACTATTCCAGCATATGTGATCTGACAGGCATTATTGTCTCAATAGCACTGCTTTCCATTTGCATTAGCGCTGACTTTCTGAGAGTTGAAGTCTTTCTGGCCTTTTTTGAGAGTTATTTTTTGGTACTGCAGCAGAATTTTTTGGCGCTATAGTAAATGACCCCCAATGGGTTTTCAAATTTTTTTTACAAATAAATATCTGAAAAGTGTGGTGTGCATTTGTACTGAGCCCCCTTTACTCTGCTACCCTTAACTAAAATCTAGTGGAACCTTCAGAAGTTACCTAATTAGTAAATAGAGTCCACCTATATTTAATTTAATCGCAATATAAATACAGCTGTTCTGTGAAGCCCTCAGAGGTTTTTTAGAGAAACTTAGTGAACAAACAGCATCATGAAGGCCAAGGAACATATCAGACAGGTCAGGGATAAAGTTGTGGACAAGTTTAACTACTTGCCGACCAGCCGCCAAAGTTTTACTGCGGCAGGTTGGCTCGGCTGGGCAAATCGACGTTTGCCCGGCGGCCGCCCGTGATCTCTCGTGATAGAGCGAGAACCGGGATCTGTGTGTGTAAACACACAGATCCCGGTTCTTTTAGGGGAGAAGAGACTGATCATGTGTTCATACAAAGTATGAACAGCGATCTGACATCTCCCCTAGACAGTCCCACCCCCCCTTCAGTTAGAATTCAGAGAGGGAACACAGTTAACCCCTTAATCGCCCCCTAGTGTTAACCCCTTCACTGCCAGTGACATTTATACAGTAATCAGTGCATTTTTATAGCATTGATCTCTGTATAATTGTCAATGGTCCCAAAAGTGTCAAAAGTGTTTAATTTGTCCACTGCAATATCGCAGTCCCAATAAAAATCGTAGATCACCGCCATTACTAGTTAAAAAATAAATAATAATAAAAATGCCATAAATCTATGCCCTATTTTGTAGATGCTATAACTTTTGCGCAAACCAATCAATATACGCTTATTGCAATTTTTTTACCAATAATATGTACAAGAATACATATCGGCCTAAACTGAGGAAAAAATTAGTTTTTTTGAAAAAAAATGTGGGATATTTATTATAGCAAAAAGTAAAAGATAGAGTTTTTTCAAAATTGTCGCTCTTTTGTTTATAGCGCAAAATATAAACCACAGAGGTGATCAAATACCACTAAAACAAAGCTCTATTTGTGGGGAAAAAAAGGGACATCAATTTTGTTTGGGTACAACATCGCACGACTGCGCAATTGTCAGTTAAAGCGACGCAGTGCCGCATTGCAAAAAATGGCCTGGTCATTTTGCAGCCAATCTTCCGGGGCTAAAGTGGTTAAAGCAGGCTTAGGTTAAGAAAAATATCCCAAGCTTTGTACATGTCACGGAGCACTGTTCAATCCATCATCCGAAAATGGAAAGAGTATGGCATGACTACAAACCTACCAAGACATGGCCGTCCACCTAAACTGACAGACCAGGCAAGGAGAGCATTAATCAGAGAAGCAGCCAAGAAACCCATTGTAACTCTGGAGGAGCTGCAGAGATCCACAGCTCAGGTGGGAGAATCTGTCCACAGGACGACTATTAGTCGTGCACTCCACAAATCTGGCCTTTATGGAAGAGTGGCAAGAAGAAAGCAATTGTTGAAAGAAAGCCATAAGAAGTCCCATTTGTAGTTTGCAAGAAGCCATGTGGAGGACACAGCAAACATGTGGAAGAAGGTGGTCTGGTCAGATGAGACCAAAATTTAACTTTTTGGTCTAAAAGCAAAACGCTATGTGTGGCTGAAAACTAACACTGTACATCACCCTGAACACACCATCCTCACCGTGAAACATGGTGGGGGCAGCTCATGTTGTGGGTATGCTTTTCTTCAGCAGGAACAGGGAAGCTGGTCAGAGATGACGGGAAGATGGATGAAGCCAAATACAGGGCAATCTTAGAAGAAAACCTATTAGAGTCTGAAAAAGACATGAGACTGGGGCAGAGGTTCAACTTCCAGCAGGACAACAACTAAACATACAGCCAGAGCTACAATGGAATGGTTTAGATCAAAGCATATGTATTCACGTGTTAGAATGGCCCAGTCAAAGTCCAGACCTAAATCCAATTGAGAATGTGTGGCAAGACTTGAAAATTGCTGTTCACAGACGCTCTCCATCCGATCTGACAAAGCTTGAGCTATTTTGCAAAGAAGAATTGACAAAAATGCCACTCTAGGTGTGCAAAGCTGGTAGAGACATCCCCAAAAAGACTTGCAGCTGTAATTGCAGCGAAAGGTGGTTTTACAAAGTATTGACTCAGGGGGGCTGAATGCAAATGCACCCCACACTTTTCACATATTTGTAAAAAATTTGGAAAACCATTTATCATTTTTCTTCCACTTCACAATGATGTGCCACTTTGTGTTGGTCTATCACATAAAATGCATTTACATTTTTGGTTGTAACATGAATACTTTTTTAAGGCACTGTATGCAAACTATTTTTTATTGTTATATTCAAGAATGAAACCAGATGAATAAAAATGTGTTTTGGGGAGGAAGAACACAAATCGGGCTTGAAAACCTGCTGTAAATGTTATCAACTGCTGTTTTCTGTATAATTTCTGATAAACTGTATGGAGAGCAAACTCTTAAAGATGACGTATGGGGTATATAAAATACAAACCTACATACTCACCTCCACTACATTAGACTGATGCTGCAGCTGTCCCCTGCCGGCTTTAAGCCCGAGAACTAAAGGATCACATGACTGCTGATCTCAGTTTATGGTACCCTTAGAATGGAGAATAGTAAGTGCCAGTCACCGTTCTCCACTTTGTGTCTCCAGTGCTCACTGGAGAGCTGGGCTGGAGAGGAGGCAGGAGCAGCTGGCTTCAGCTCTCAGCCATGAACTTATTTCCAGAACCAGCTGTCAATCAGGAAGCTGGGTTGATCCCGACAATATGGTTGAGATCCTTCCAGAGCCTGGAGCAGTTCTGTGATGTCAGCTGACAGCGGTTAAAGAGGTTTGGGTTTCTTGATTCTTCAAATTTGAACTCGGTACTGTGTTGTAGGGATCATACCTTTTACTTCTTAGTTGGCATGGCAAAAAAATAAAAATAAAAAAACAAAAGCAAACATATATTTGATCCCATTAATGATTAGAAAATCAAACGAACAATCTTAAAATGATTGTGAACCAAATTCTACTAGTGTATACCCAGCTTAACAGATTCCTTCATACATGCTAAAAGTGTGAACAGACAAATTTTCTCTGACAGACTATTGTATTCTGACAATTAGTGCCACTGGCTGTCAGAATGCTCCAATGGTGTCTGCATTTGACTGGATGTAGGCCTTGTTCAGCTGACAATTTCCTGAATGTCTCCCTTGACAGAATTTGACATAACAATCAACATTTGAATTAATGTGGTTTAAAGATGGTAACTCTGTCTTCTGTATGGGAACCAGGAATTACAATACCATATCCACACATGTAAAGCCCTGATCTAGGCATCTGTCCCACAATTTTATGGCATTTGGCTGTACAGCCCCTATGGAGAGAAAAACATTTTATATGGAATATAAGCATTACCGTCTGATACCCATTGGTACACTTACATCTACCTTTTAGCAATCATCTTTCTTGCCATAAACAATGGCTCTTGGAGAAATGTTGTATCATGCCTAACAAGTTCTCAAATATATATTCAAGTAACTTCTATTATTCTTTGATCCGACTTCCTGAGAAGGTGGCTATGTTTGTTCTCCATGATCTTACTGTCTGTAGGAACATTGCCACCCTCTCTTGCTCACTTCTGAGATGGACTAGGGACTATGGACTATGGGATTTTTAGTGTGCATAGAGCAGTGCATGTTACCACAAATAACATGCACTACTTGTTCCAAGTAGTTCCAGGGCATTACGCGGAGGCAGAAAAACACAATAAGGGACTAATTCTAAATAGACTACAGGGTCTTTATAGTGGATGTGTATAGATAATTTTCTATAGATTATTTGTTGGAGAATAAGAATATTGCTTAGTATCACTTTAATGCAAATAATTTTGACAAACAAATTTATCCATGGATTTTCTTCCTGCAGAAAACATTTTGGGGACTGGTGACACCTTGCTCATGGTCCTGCCACATATGATTGAAGAACCAAATAAATTTCTAGAAACTTTCAATGAGTACATTTTATTACCTGGGCACAGAGAAGTCCAAAACATTTGCAAGTAACCAGACGTATGGACCTTGTTCTACAGATCACTAAAAATCCCTTAAAGCAGAGCAATCATTTGTAATTTTGCAAGCAAATGTGTGTGTTTTTTTTCCCTACCTAAAGTATAAGTAACCTAACACAAAGCCTCATCTATCATTGAGGGCTTAGTGGCAATTAAATGCCTTATTGTTACAGTAATGTAACATTTATCATAAACTATTTTAAAATTTTGTTGTTAAGTGATGGTGGTACATATGTGTCTTTTGGAACTGATGTAGACTATGAAATATACTACAGGTCTATGACTAAAAATTTGAACAATCAATGGCCTGAAACCAGGAGTCAAGTCCAGGGAAAAAAAAAGTGTGGGAACTTAAATAAAGTGCAACATTTATGCCAGTTTACGAGGACACCTCCAAAATTCACAAGCATTAAACAAATAAATATAGAACAGTTGTAATAAAATAATTTAACCTAATAATAATTAATAATTTCTAAAACAATTTGCAATGACTGGGGGCCCCTTCTGCACTGTCTCTATGTAGGATCTTTCTGAGGTCTGGGGGCCCCTCCTGCACTATGTTTCTTTGCAGGCTTCGATATGTGAGGCCCCTCCTACCCCAAGGTGTCCACACACACGTGTTGGTCTGTGCAGAGGAGTGGGAGCAGTGGCAGCCTGTCAAAGCTACTAAAAAATTAAAAAATAAATAAAATATTTTATATATATATATACATATATAAACTTCAGCCCCAGAAGGATTTACCCCCTTCCTGACCAGAGCACTTTTTGCGATTCAGCACTGCGTCGCTTTAACTGACAATCGTGCGACGTGGCTCCCAAACAAAATTGACGTCCTTTTTTTCCCACAAATAGAGCTTTCTTTTGGTGGTATTTGATCACCTCTGTGTTTTTTTATTTTTTGCGCTATAAACAAGAAAAAGCGACAATTTTGAAAAAAACGCACTATTTTTTACTATAATAAATATCCCAAAAAAATATATAAAAAAACGTTTTTTTCCTCAGTTTAGGCCGATACATATTCTTCTACATATTTTTGGTAAAAAAAAAAAAATCTCAATAAGCGTTTATTGATTGGTTTGAGCAAAAGTTATAGCGTCTACAAAATAGGGGATAGTTTAATGGCATTTTTCTTAATAATTTTTTTTTTTACTAGTAATGGCGGCGATCAGCGATTTTTATCATGACTGTGACATTATGGCAGACACATCGGACAATTTTGACACATTTTTGGGACCATTGGCATTAATACAGAGATCAGTGCTACAAAATTGCATTGATTGGGTAGTGGGGTTCCCCAGGGTTCTGTGCTGGGACCAATCCTATTTAATTTGTTCATAAACGATCTGGAGGATGGGATTCAATCTCTGTATTTGCAGACGATACTAAGCTAAGCAGGGCAATAACTTCTCCGCAGGATGTGGAAACCTTGCAAAGACCTGAACAAATTAATGAGGTGGGCGACTACATGGCAAAAAGGGGTTCAATGTAGAAAAATTTAAAATAATGCATTTGGGTGGCAAAAATATGAATGCAATCTATACACTGGGGGGAGAACCTCTGGGGGAATCTAGGATGGAAAAGGACCTGGGGGTCCTAGTAGATGATAGGCTCAGCAATGGCATGCAATGCCAAGCTGCTGCTAACAAAGCAAACAGAATATTGGCATACATTGAAAGGGGGATAAAACGATAATTCTCCCACTCTACAAGACTCTGGTCCGGCCGCACCTGGAGTATGCTGTCCAGTTCTGGGCACCAGTCCTCAGGAAGGATGTACTGGAAATGGAGAGAGTACAAAGAAGGGCAACAAAGCTAATAAAGGGTCTGGAGGATCTTAGTTATGAGGAAAGGTTGTGAGCGCTGAACTTATTCTCTCTGGAGAAGAGACGCTTGAGAGGGGATATGATTTCAATTTACAAATACCGTACTGGTGACCCCACAATAGGGATAAAACTTTTTCACAGAAGAGAGTTTAACAAGACTCATGGACACTCATTAAAATTAGAAGAAAAGAGGTTTAACCTTAAACTACGTAGAGGGTTCTTTACTGTAAGAGCGGCAAGGATGTGGAATTCCCTTTCACAGGCAGTGTCTCAGCGGGGAACATTGATAGCTTCAAGAAACTATTAGATAAGCATCTGAATGACTATACTATACTATTACTGTAAAAATGTCACTGGCAGTGAAGGGGTTAACCTCTAGGTGGCACTGTAGGGGTTAAGTGTGTCCTAGGGAGTGTTTGTAACTGTGGGGGGAGGGGCTGTGTGTGACACTACACTGATCGCCGCTCCCGATCACAGGGAGCAGAGATCAGTGACAGTAGGCAGAATGGGGAAATGCTTGTTTACATTAGCATCTCCCTGTTCTTCCTCATCGTGAGATGATCGTGGGTATCCCCCCGATGTCCGCGGGACCCGCGATCATGGTCACGATCACAGGATGGAGCTCCCGGCGGGCGCGACACGGAGCTCCCGGCGGGTGCATGCCCGCAAGCTGCCTCTTAAAGGGCAATGTACAGGTACATTAATCTGCCTGTACGCACCCTTCTGCCACAGTATATCTGCGTGAGGTAGTCGGGAAGCAGTTAAGTGTGTGTGTTATGAGCGCCGGATACAGGGGTGCTATTGGAGGCATGACGCGTGTGTAAACACGTGGTTGGGGCTAAGAAGCTCTATTGGCATAGTTTACAGTGTCCTTGGGGCTATGAGCTCTGTGCCCCAACACTCCACCTCTAGCATTAGGTTTCCTGTGATTGTTATTGATTGGCGGGTCCATAGGTTGGTGCTTTTATTAGACTTGCAGCGTCATTGGCTCACACGCTGCCTGTTTCCTTCAGCAAGTGAGAGGAATCAGCAGTAGAAGAATGGTGGCAGGCTCAGGGCAGACAGGGAGGCGATATGTCCATGCAAAGGCAGAGGCAGCAGTCTATTCATCTCCCCAGAGGCGTACCTAGAACTTTCAGGGCCCCAGTGCAAGAAACCATGAAGGGCCCCCCTGACCTCCAGCCAGGGCACTTCCTACTGATCCCGGGGGCAGCAGGACCTGGATAGGAGGGGCGGCAGGGGCGGCATATGGAGGAACAAATCCCCTCCATTTTCCTCCTGCAGCCACTGAATGCCTATGGGAGAGAGAGTATGAGAAGCAGGCTTTTAGCTACTTCAGGAGAAAAATGGAGGGGATTTGTTCCTCTATATGTCCCCCCATCCAGGTGTAGTGGGGCAAAATGTGCGCCATTGCAATTGTGCAATTGGTGGTGGTGGTGATGGGGGGATGGGATGAGTGGCAGTGATGAGGGGGGATGGGATCAGTGGCAAGGGTGGTGGTTTTGGGGGATAAGTGGTGGGGGGGATTGATTGGGATGAGTGGCAGAGGTGGTGGGAGGAATAGGATCAGTGGCAAGGGTGGTGGCTGGGGGGATGGGATGAGTGGTAGTGGAAGGGGGATTGGATGGAATGAGTGGCAGTGGTGGGGGGGAATGGTATCAGTGGCAGCAGTGGTGGTGTGGGGGATGGTATCAGTGACACTAGTGGTGGTGTGGGGGGTAGTATCAGTGGCACTAGTGATTGTGTGGGGGTATCAGTGGCACTAGTGGTGGTGTGTGGGGGGTATCAGTGGCACTAGTGGTGGTGTGTGGGGGTATCAGTGGCACTAGTGGTGGTGTGGGGGGAGATCAGTGGCACTAGTGGTGGTGTGGGGGGGTATCAGCAGTGGCGGTGGTGTATCAGCGGTAGTGGTGGTGGTGGTGTGTGTGTGTGTGTGGGGGGGATCGGTGGCAGTAGTGGTGGTATCAGTGACAGCAGTGGTAGTGGTGTGGGGGGGATCAGTGGCAGTAGTGGTGGTGGTGTGGGGGAAGGTATCAGTGGCAGTAGTGGTGGTGGTGGTGTGGGGGGGCAGTTATCGGTGGTGGTGGTGTGTGTGTGTGTGTGTAATCAGTGGCAGTAGTTGTGGTATCAGTGATAGTGTTGTGGGGGGGAATCAGTGGCAGTAGTGGTGGTGTGGGGGGGAATCAGTGGCAGTAGTGGTGGTGTGGGGGGGATCAGTAGCAGTGTTGGTATTGAGGGATGGGATCAGTGCCACTCACTTGCAGATCACTTGGTTCCCCCTCCTTGCTAGGTCTTGCTTGGGCAGGCAGAGAGGATGGGCGGGGACTGTGCCCGTGAGTGCAGGTGGAGAGGATGGGCGGAGACTGCAGTGTACCTGTGAGTGCGGGTGGGGAGGATGGGCAAAGAGGATGGGCGGAGCCTGTGCCAGTGAGGGCGGAGAGGATGGGCGGAGCGGGGGGGGACTGTGCCAGTGAGTGAGGGTGGAGAGGATGGGTGGTGTGCTGCCCCAACAGGGCATAGAATTGATATAGACTGTTTTCCTAACCATTTTCTATGGACTTTTATATTTAGTTTACATGCTGCCATCTTGTGACCTTTTGTGGTAATGCACCTATTTGTTATTTCTTTGTTTGATTTATGACTCACTTCCTTTCTGTGTAATGCTCCACCCTTCTTCCTGTGTTTGTACTTCCAGTGTAATGAAGACAGCTTAACAGGCCACATGTAACATGGGCACATGTATTCTACATAAGTAAGCTACAGACAGTATCATGTTTTGACCGCACAAGTACTACAACCTGTTCATCTCTTTGTATCCTGTCATCTGCTGTAACCAGATGTTCAGATTAAAAGCATCTTGTGGATGGAATCAGTATTTGGTGAGTTTAAACTGAGGAGGATTGTCTTTAGTGTTTATATATGCTTATACAGGCCAGGCATAGAGGTCTCACAAGGAATAGTCCCTTCACAACAATCGGAGTCAGAATAGTCAAAAGATTATAGAATTCCTACAGCCTGCTGTGTATATGTGTGCGCCTGATCTGCAATCAAGCTCAGTGCCATCCGCCATCTTATGAATGCACATGATCGCACAAGCTTACTGCACCTCATGTGAATGTTAAAAACTGTTTCTCTACCTGTCTAAGCTGCTGTTTGTCTTCTTAAAGAGACAGTACCATTTTTTGCAAAAACATGAAAAATGTTTACACAAGACTCTGAGCACCCTTTTGTGGCTGAACCAACACAGATTCATCATGCCTCTGAACCCGCAGATGTACAGGGAGCAGATTTTGCAGATATTGCCGAACAGAGTGTAAGACCCAAACGTACAATGAAACCTACACAGAAATTCAGAGAAAACTATGAAGCCACTAGAGATGAGCTCTCCAGCAATCTGTCAGACTTATGGGACAGAACTTCACACTGCATGTCAGTTTTGTCACACTTTAATGATCAACCAGCTGAACTAAGAGACTCTATAGATTGCTTATCTGTCGCGTATGAATTCTACCAGCGGCTGTTTGCAAAATACACAGCTTTCCTGCAGGACTGTAATATAGAGGACTCTTCAGCAGAACTGACCAGGGCCGATGCACTAAACCAACAAAGGAATCTTAGTGCAAAATGCTCAGTATAAGGCAGAACTCCGCATTGCTCAACTGCAGGAGACCAGATCTCACAGATCCACATCAACCAAGCACACCGCACGTGCTTCTAGATCCTCTCGCTCCAGAAGTTCGACACTAAGCGACAAGATAATAGAGGCCCATGCAAGTCTGGAAGCAAATAAAGTGCAAAGCTCCTTTACCAGAAAGGAAGCAGAAGTAGAAACACAAAAGGCAGCTCTCTATGTAAAGATGGTAAATCGCCAAGCAGAGATGGAAGCTCAGAGCAAAGCTCGCCAAGCAGAGATGGAAACTCGCCAAGCAGAGATGGAAGCTCAGAGCAAAGCTCGCCAAGCAGAGCTGGATGCTCAAAGCAAAACTCTTGAAGCAGATATGGCAGCTCAACAAGCAGAGGCAGATTCCCAAATAAAGATTCTGCAAATGGAAAAGGAGGAAGCAGCTGCCCTAGCAAGGCTGAGAGTTCTCGAACAAGCAATGGGAGAAAGTGTTAACTCAGACTGTTCCATCCCAGAGGAAATGCAAGACCCAGCTGAACGCACCAGTGAATATGTACTAAAGAATAGTGTTTGCAATGATACAGAGTCATCTCCTGTACGTCCTACTAACAACACTGTCTTGACTCTCAACACAGAGACCTCTCAGCTCCAAATGCCTGAGCCTCTTCAAGTCTACAACACAAGTGCATCTATGCAGCAAACCGCATCACCTCTTGCTGACAACAAGGTGACTTCCAGTGACAAGCCGCAGTTCAAGCCACAGCCAGCACAAGCCTTAGGGACCACACCACAGTTAAACACTCTTGCAACATCATTTCATCCTGGCAAACCTCACCCTACTTCACCAGAGAACTTTCACACCCGAGGGGTTCCACAAGTTACTTTGGCACCAAAGAGTGAGAGACCAGACTTGAACGACTTTGCCAGATATATGGTACGCCGTGAGCTCATTAACACTACCCTCTCAAGGTTTGATGACTGTCCGGAGAGCTAGGGGGCCTGGGGATCAACCTTCAGGCTCCATGCTCACTAGGAGCAGAAAAACCTCAACGTTTTTAGCTTAAAAAACATGGCATAAAAGACACAAATAGAAAGCATATTGTACAAAGTTTAGATGAGTCTATGAGAGTTTTAGAATTTTAGTTTATAGGCGTTTTTTGCACTACATGCCCCTCTGCAAAAGTTTTACTCCCAAAATAATCAGAATGCATTTCACACTGCAGTGCATTTTTACTAAGAAACGTTGAAACTTGACATTCAGAAGAGATAAGAGGAGTTTAGGAGAGACTGACGTTTTTACAGCTCCTAAACGTCTCCAGAAAACGTAATAGAGAAGGGTTTTTTTTCCTGCCTCTGAACGTCCCTGACAGAAAACGCCTGTAGTAGTCATAATGTGCAAAGACACATAGAATACAATAGAAGTGCTTCTAGAGGCAGGAGAAAAAAATGTCAAACGCCTGTAGAATCAATGTCTTTTAAGTCTAGTGTGCATGGAGCCTCAAAGCTGCCATTGCTGATCTCAACCTTACTACCAAGGAGGAGCTTGATTTGCTCATAAAGTGGCTGGGGCCGGAATCTGCAGATCATGTTAAAAGACTGAGAACAGTGCATGTTGACCACCCAGATACAGGTCTTGTTGGTGCATGGGCAAGACTTGAGCAAGCCTATGGTAGCTCTGAAGCCAAAGAAATCGCTTTATTCAAGAGACTGCAAAACTTCCCAAAAATAGGGAACAAAGACTACCGCAAGCTCCAAGATCTGAGTGATCTTCTCATGGAGCTAGAGTTGGCAAAGACAGACCCACATCTACCTGGACTAAGCTTCCTGGACACTGCTCATGGTGTCAATCCAGTGGTGTTTAAACTGCCATACGGCTTGCAAGAGAAATGGGCACAACAGGGCTCAAGGTACAAAAGAGACTATAACATATCTTTTCCTCCATTTGCATATTTTTTGCAGGTTCATCAGTGATCAAGCCTGGATGAGAAACGATCCCAGCTTCAGCTTCAGTGAACCCAACTTGCCTGCTTCATCATCATCATCATCTTCATCAAGGTATGATAACATTGCAGCTAAACGTAGAGATTTTGAGATCTGTTAAAAGGACAGACATCTCACCACCCGTATCCTCTCCTGCTCACCAGAGCGATTTGGGTGACAGAGATAAAGACCCTAATCATCAGTGCCCTATTCACAAGAAGTGAATAAATAAAGAAGTATATAGAATAAAGAAGTGTCGTGGGCTTAGGGCAAAGGCGTTACAAGAGCGCAGGGACATTCTTCAGACACTTGGAATATGCTACAGGTGCTGTGCTTGTTATGGACATTTTGCTAAAGACTGTAAAGTTGTCATCAAGTGCACAGAATGCAGTAGTGACAGACATGTTACAGCTATGCATCTGGGCCCAACCTCAGACAATTCACAGCAGTCTCCTTCCTCCAGCCATGTCTCAAGTCATGGCAGGGAGCAACAAGGTCATGCTCCAGCTACAGCTAACGTTTCTTCTTCATGCACAGAAGTCTGTGGAGAAGGCTTAGATCACAAATGCTGTGCTAAGATATGCCTAGTCAAGATATACCCAAAGGGTCAACCTGAGGAAGCTATTAGGATGTATGCCATAATAGATAAACAGAGGAACGGATCCCTGGTAAGCCTAAATTCTTTGAGATCTTTGTTATAGAGGGACATGCATCACCGTATACTCTCAGAACCTGTTCTGGTCGTGAAGAGACCTTCGGCAGAAGGCCCGATGGGCTCATGGTCTCTCATATCAATAAGGGAGAGGGAATACCCCTACCAACATTAGTTGAGTGTGACCAGATACCAGACGAAAGGGAAGAAATTCCTACTCCAGAGGCTGCATATCACCATCCTCACTTGAGGCACCTTGTTAACGAAATTCCTGCAAAGGACATGAATGCTGAAATCTTGATCTTGCTAGGAAGAGACATTCTCAGAGTACACAACGTATGCAAGCAGTGCAATGGACCTGATAATGTCCCTTACACACAAAAACTTGACCTAATAATGGACAAAGAGTTTTTCCAGGATGAGTCTAACAGCTGGGTTGCACCATTACCTCTTTGTGCTGCAAGGGTTAAACTCCCAACCAATCATGCACAGGCTCTATCCAGATTCAACTCACTTCAACGAACACTAAAGAACAGGCCTGAAATGAAGGACCATTTCATCACCTTTATGAAAAGGACCTTTGACAATGATCACGCCGAACCAGCTCCACCACTTCAAAGACACGATGAGTGCTGGTACCTGCCTTTCTTTGGAGTGTATCCACGTAAGCCAAAGCAAATCAGGGTGGTATTTGACTCCAGTGCCAAGCATCAAGGCGTATCCCTGAACGATGTTCTTCTCACTGGTCCAAACCTAACCAACAACCTTGTAGGTCTACTTATGAAGAGAGCCAGTTGCCATAACTGCTGACATTGAACAAATGTTTCATTGCTTCACTGTTCGCGAAGACCATAGGAACCTCCTAAGGTTGCTGTGGCACCATGACAACAACATGGACAATGAGATGATTGAAAACTGCATGAAGGTGCATGTTTTCAGAAATAGTCCCTCACCCGCTGTTGCAACATAGGGTTTATGAAGGACTGCCCTTCATGGATAAAAAGGAGTATGGCAAGGATGCTCGACACTTCATTGAGAGAGACTTCTATGTGGACGACGGACTTAAATCTTTACCTACAGACGAAGAATCCAGAGACCTGCTACAAAGGACACAAGGTATGCTTTCCGAGGCTAACCTCAGACTACACAAGATTGCCTCAAATAGTGTTGCTGTTATGACAGGGTTTAAAGACTTGAATATGGGAATGGACATACCACCTCTACAGAGAAGTCTGGGCCTACGGTGGGACTTATTAAAAGATACCCTCAGCTTTCAAGTCAGCTCTGCAGACAAGCCATTTACAAAACGTGGTGTTCTGTCAGTAGTGAACAGCTTATAAGAACCATTGGGATTCGTAGCTCCTATCACCATACAAGGTAAATCCTTACTTAGACAGCTCTCAGAGACTATTAAAGATTGAGATGCTCCACTACCAATAGACCAGGTTTCAAAGTGGGAGTCCTGGAAACAATCTCTACATGCCTTAGATGGAATCCGTATACCACGCTGCTACACTTCTGCCTCCCTTGCCACAAGTCGGAGGAAAGAGCTTCACATATTTTCAGATGCATCTACTGAGGCCATAGCAGCTGTCGCTTACCTCAAGGTAAGAGATTCTTCTAATCAAGCCCACGTAGGGTTTCTGTTTGGGAAAGTTAAGTTAGCACCTAAGCCTGAACACACGATTCCCAGGCTTGAACTTTGTGGGACTGTGCTAGCTGTAGAAATAGCAGATTGCATACTGCGTGAGCTAGACATTCAGATAGATGACGTCAGATTCTACACAGACAGCAAAGTTGTTCTGGGCTACATATACAACCAGACTAAACGTTGCTATGTCTATGTCAGCAACCATGTAGAGAGAATCAGGAAACCATCTAAACCTGAACAATGGCATTATGTTCCATCTGAAATTAACCCCGCAGATCATGCCACCAGGCCAGTGTCTGCAAGTGTCTTTGCAAACTCTTCCTGGTTAACAGGTCCCAAATTCCTGCTGGATCATCCAGAGGAAACCACAGCTGATGTCTTCAGTCTTCTAGAACCTGACAAAGATTAAGAGATTTGTACTGAAGTCAAGACCTTTGCAGCTGATCTGAACCCTAACCTCCAAGTTGGAGACCTTGTTTTGCTCAAGGACCAGCAAGCTGAAAGAATTGAATGGTCCATGGGACTCATTGTAAAGACCATTCCTAATGATGATGGTATGTAAGGTAGAGGTGAAGGTTGCCAGACAAGGAACTGTAAAGACTTTCCTCATACCCATCATAGAACTTGGTTTTTGGATCCAGTTTCTACCACTAGAAGAATGTGTCTTGAACTTTAAGTGACACTTCTTGATGCCTTATTGCCAGGGCCGATCCTGGGCGTGTGCGCGGGGTGCTCCGCACCCCAGCGCTGCAGTGGGGGGGGCGCCGAAGTGTCAGACTGCTCTCCTCCCTCCTCCTCTCCTTATGTCACACACAGAGCCCGTTCTAGGGTAAAACAGCTGCTAGGGCGCCAGGAGGGCACTGAAGCCAGGAGTGACAAACTGTCCCTGAAGAAAAGTTATGCTGCCGCCGTCCTCCGCTCTTATCTAGCTCAGCAGCACAGGTACAGGCATAAAGCGCACCATGACAGGCAGCACAACTCCCACAATATGAACTTCAGCCACAGTTTCCAGTGGCGGAATTACCAGGGTCGCACTTCCGCCCTGGCATTCTGCCACTGTGGGGGGGCCCTCAAGACCCCGCACCTCCCCCTGTACCTCTGGGCCGGCTCGCATCTCTAACTTTACAGAGGAGGGGCAGCGATCGGCAGCTCTGTGATGTCCCTCCAGCCAGCACAGTTTGCTTCCCGAGTGTCAGTGTATACAATGGAGAGGGGAGGGGCCTCTTACCCGAGCAGACACCAGATTCAGTGCACAAGTTTGTTCCTCTGCTTGTACACTCAGTCTTGCTGATACATGCTCAGGTCAGAGGCCCCTCCCCTTTCCATTGCATACACTGACACTCGGGAAGTGAACTGTGCTGGCTGAAGGGACATCCTGCAGATATCACAAGAAAGCATGTACAAGGGCTGCTGCTTGGACTTCTCATGTAAGGTAAGCTTGACACTGCCCCCACACCTGTGACACTGGCCCACCCCACCTGTAACACTGGTCCCCCCACTTGTGACACTAGCCCCCCCACCTGTGACACTGGCCCACCCCACCTGTGACACTGGCCCACCCCACCTGTGACACTGGCCCCCCACCTGTGACACTGGCCCACCCCACCTGTGACACTGCCACCCCACCTGTGACACTGGCCCCCCACCTGTGACACTGTCCCCCCATCTGTGACACTGGCCCACCCCACCTGTCACACTGGCCCCCCCACCTGTCACACTGTCCCCTTGGCACAATACCCTCCTGTCATGCTGCCCCCTCCTGTAACACTGCCCCTCCATCATTCTGCCCCCTTGTCACACTGCCTCCTTCGGTCATATTTACCCCCCTCCTGTCACACTACCCCGTCATACTGCCCCCTCTTGTTACACAGCCCCCCTCCTTTCACAGTGCTCCCTTATTACACAGCCCCCTCCTGTCATACTTCCCAGGTATCCTTTTCCTGTCACACTGCCCCCTCTTGTTACAATATCCCCCTGTCATACTGCCCCCTCCTGTCACACTGCCCCCATCATACTGCTCCTTCTTGTCACACTGCCCCCATTATACTGCCCCCTCCTGTCACACTGCCCCCATCGTACTGCCCCCTCCTGTCACACTGCCCCATCATACTGCCCCCTCCTGTCACACTACCCCCATTATACTGCCCCCTCCTGTCACACTGCCCCCATTATACTGCCCCCTCCTGTCACACTGCCCCCATTATACTGCCCCCTCCTGTCACACTGCCCCCATTATACTGCCCCCTCCTGTCACACTGCCCCCATTATACTGCCCCCTCCTGTCACACTGCCCCCATTATACTGCCCCCTCCTGTCACACTGCCCCCATCATACTGCCCCCTCCTGTCACACTGCCCCCATTATACTGCTCCTTCTTGTCACACTGCCCCCCTTCTTTCACACTCCCCCCTCTGGTCACACTTTCCAGATAGCCTTATTTTGTCACGCTGCCCTCCTCCTGTCAAAATACCCCATCACACTGCCCCCTATCCTTTCACAATACCCCCCCCATCATGTTACGGTCCAGGGGCTCTTCATGGTTTCTTGCACTGGGGCCCCGAAAGGTTATAGTTACACCTCTGCTACTGCACTTCTGGCTGCTACTCCTCCTCCCTCCCAGGTAACGGGCATAAGATTGCCTTTTTTCCACTGCTTCTCTCCCTCCAGACAGTATGCACCAGCCCCCTACAAATAACAACGGTTTCCATCCACCAGTCCAGCACAAAGATGACAATCACCGCTGAACTGTTGGCATGTGGGATGAGGAGGAGGAGCTGAGTAAGACCAGGGGGAGGTACCAGCAGGCACAGGAGTGGGATCAGCATGGTACCATTACCAAGACATACCATCTGCTTACCAAAAAATTTACCTCTTAGCCCCCCATTCACACTGAATCTGATAAAGCAACTATATGCATTACCAGGATATTCTGTGCTGCTTCATTAAAAGTAATGTACTGACATCATATTTTACTAGGATAAAGCAACAAATTGTTTAATTGTCCAGGTAATGAACTATACCAGACCAGGCATGCAGAGTACCTGGTACCAGACTAGGTGGAGCTGTGTGCGGAGTACCTATACCTATTACTAGAGCAGACAGAGTGGTGAAAGGCCACTCTTGGGAGAATGTGTTGCTACTTGCAGTGATGCTCTTTGAGCAAAGTGGCTGCAAATATCCAGCAGATGACAAACACATGTCACTTCATAAGTTTAAGATGTCATGTTTTGTGGTAAGCAGATGGTATGTGCTCTGACTTGGTGATGGTACACTAAGTCATATGTTTTATGCATATTATTGTGCTAGGACTGTGAAAGGTACATGTATTAATCACTTCAATACCGGGCACTTACACCCCCTTACTGCCCAGGCCAATTTTCAGATTTCAGCACTGTCACACTTTGACTGACAATAGCAACACTATACCCATATGAAATTGTTATCTTTTTTTTCACACAAATAGAGCTTTATTTAGGTGGTATTTGATCACCACTGTTTTTTTTGTTTTTTTTGTTTTTTTGTTTTTTTTTGCAAAACGAATGAAAAAAGACAATGTTTTAATGAAAAAGTTTCTTGGTTTCTATTATAAAACTTAGCTAAGTGATTTTTCTCCTTCACTGATGTGGCTGCACTGATGGGCACTGATGTGGCTGCACTGATGGGCACTACTAGGCTGCACTGATAGTGATAGGTGGCATTGATGAGGCGGCATTGATGGGTACTGATGGGGTCAATGAACACAGCTGATCACATGGGAAAGGGCCACTGTGATTTGCCCTTTACTGCGATCTGTGAACTCTGCTGACTCTGATGTAAAAGGGGCACTGAGAACCTTGATTGTAAGGTGGAAATGTTGGAGACTTTGATGTAAAGGGGAATTTCATTGTGGAAGGGAGGGTGTGGTGGGAGTACAGTGGGGGGCACCAAAATACACCTTTGCCTGTGTAGACAAAAATCCTTGCACCAGCCTTGGTCACACATACCGCTCTGAGCTTCCTGAAATGCCCGGCGGTGCTGTAACAAAGTTTTGACTCCTAGACGGGGCTCCTGTAATAGACGGCACACCGATCCAATGCCGTGAAATTGAATCAGTGTGAGGTGTATCATTGGAGCCTGTGAGTTTGAATCCAAGCTCTGTGACAGCAGGAGATCGCTGCTCTGTGTGATCCATCTAAGGACACTGGTAGGCTGCAATTGGTGGGCACTGGTAGGCTGCAATTGGTGGGCACTGGTAGGCTGCAATTGGTGGGCACTAATATGGTTGCAATTGGTGGGCACTAATAAGGCTGCAATTGATGGGCACTAGTAGGCTGCATTCTATGGGCACTGATAAGCTGCATTTGATGGGCACTGATGAGGCTGCATTGATGCATTGATCTCTTGCATCCCCTGGTCAGAGTCTGCAGTCTCTGACCGTCTCCTGTAGTATGTCTGCATTATGTCTGGGGGCTCTTTCTAACAGTGACCCTCTCTGGGTCTATTAGAGAGACCCCCCTCCAGGTCCCATTAGAGTACTTTGCTTCTCTTCCTGTATTTTGTTTATTGTTATGAGATTGTGGGAGGATCCCAGGGTAACGAAGACTACTTTAGGGGAACATCTCTGAGATTTGTTGCCATAGAAACATTTGTAAAGGGGAGGAGTTAGCAAGATGACCACGCCCATGTGGGGGTGCCAGAAATATTTCTGCACCCAGGCGTCTATGACCCTAGGATCGGCCCTGCTTATTGCAGTTATTGTTATTGCATTATATGCATGTTCCTTTTATGTCCTTCAGGTCTTCAGGACATCCAGCAAATTACACTGTTGTCATTTGCGGTTGCATAACTACCATTCTGATATACAGTATATAGTGACATTTACCATGCCAGACGGGGAGTGTGCTGCCCCAACAGGGCATAGAATTGATATAGACTGTTTTCCTAACCATTTTCTATGGACTTTTATATTTAGTTTACATGCTGTCATCTTGTGACCTTTTGTGGTAATGCACCTATTTGTTATTTCTTTGTCTGATTTATGACTCACTTCCTTTCTGTGTAATGCTCCACCCTTCTTCCTGTGTTTGTACTTCCTGTGTAATGGAGACAGCTTAACAGGCCACATGTAACATGGGCACATGTATTCTACATAAGTAAGCTACAGACAGTATCATGTTTTGATCGCACAAGTACTACAACCTGTTCATCTGTTTGTATCCTGTCATCTGCTGTAACCTGATGTTCAGAATAAAACCATCTTGTGGATGGAATCAGTATATGGTGAGTTTAAACTGAGGAGGATTGTCTTCAGTGATTATATCTGCTTATACAGGCCAGGCATAGAGGTCTCACAAGGGATAGTCGCTTCACAACAATGGGAGTCAGAATAGGTGGGGGCCGTGCAGTGTGCCCTTGAGTGTGGGCGAAGAGGATGGGTGAAGCGGGGCAGGGACTTTGTGCCCATGAATCACCAGTGTGCTATCTCCCGGGCTGCGGCGGACCCCCCTACAGTGGTGGAACTCAAGGGCCCAGTTGCAAGTGCAACTGCTGCGACCCTGGTAATTCTGCCACTGCATCTCCCTGTGACAGTGACACAGACTCAGCAACCAGCAGTGCCCAAGAGTGATCAAACAGAAATCTCCAGGTACAGTACATTCTGCAGCACCAGGACTGGAGGGGGGGGCAAAAGGGGCATGAGTGACGAGTGACTCTACAGCAGCACCTATAACCTCCAACTTTACTTCCCCTCTCTCCGTGCAATGCATGTCTGTACACCTTCCCTATCACACCGACCTCCCCCTTCACTATCTCCTGGTTGCTCTCCCCAGGCAATCACTGCCTGGCACCCTTTCCATCCCACATTACTTTTTATCTCTTCCAAACTGTTCAGCAGCTCAGTACATTCTCTGCACTCGTTTAAGGTGGCCATAGTAGTAATGAAATTAAAAAGGAACCATCTATTCTATGGCCACCTTAAATGAATGCAGAGAATGTACTGAGCTGCTGAACAGTTTGGAAGAGATAAAAAGTAATGTGGGATGGAAAGGGTGTCAGGCAGACAGTCAGGGATTGGACCCCTAGAGAGGAATGCCCAGATTTGAGACCACACTTGTAAAGAAGAACTTAGCACAGGGATGGTGGGAAACTGCCATTCCGCTCCTTCACAGTGAGGTGTGAGGTTGCTGGTTCCTTTGCGCCTGTGCTTCCAGAGACCAGGGGCTAGAGTTGCTCCTCTGCCCCAGGAGTGATGCAGGATCCTGTGGAGGACCCTGGTGGAGGCCCCCTGGATAGGCCTCAGCCTGTGGACGACACTGGGCCTGGCCCAAGGAAAGATGAGTCCCTGTCTGCCTTTAGACGGAGGGTTGTTGAAACGCTGAAGCGGATTGAGAAGGAAGAGGAGAAATTGGTAGCTTTGAAAAATGAATTTAAAAAGAAAAAACAGATTTGTGCCAAAGTGTTCAGCAAGAAAAGACCGGCTCTGAGGCCTGAGTTGAAAGACCTGGAACAAGCTCTGCGGAAACGGAAAGAACTGGTGAGTTCTCTGAAGGAGAATAGTAGAGCATTTAAAGAAAAATATAAGAATGAAGAAATATTCAGCCAAATGAGAAGAGGAGCCGCTTCCTGCATGGAGGGTGAGGAGACCAGTGAGGAGATGAAGGTACAGACAGCAGAGAGTGAGAAAGTGGGCCCGGAGGATGAGCCCAGTTCTTCAACACCTCAGACATCTGCTGAGCCCTCAATGGTGGAGGCCTCTGTCCCCTTCACTCCCCAGCAATGTGGAACATCTGAGCAGGAAGTTGAAGGTTCTGGCATGCTGGATTTCATCAATAAACTTGAATCACCTCCGGATGTGCCTTCCCAGGATGGTGAGGAGAAGATGGACACCGTTCCTAGCCATGTGGAAGAAAGACCTGTGGAGAGACAAGGTGCAGGTACACTGTGTGTGCAGGATGGTGTGAACTTTAATGACAGTGTGCTTGCTGAGGGTTGTAGTGCTGCCGGCAGTCAGCCCAGACCCATAGACAATACACAGCATGCAATAACATCTGCTAATAACTGTCAGCTTCAGTCTGCAGAGAGGTCCATGGACAATACAGAGACTTTGCCTGGACCAGGCACAGTGGCTATTCCTGTGAATGGTGGAGGAGATGCTGGGTGCAGTAGTGCTACAACTTTTCAGGAGTCTGCAGCAGCCATGACTGTGATTGATCCCAGAAAAGAAACTGTGTGTTCGGGGAGGGGGAGGGTCCTGCCTCTGCTAATCAGAAGACTGCTATCACAGCTGATTCAGACTCTCTGCCAGCAGGTTTGAATGTGTCTAAGGACAAGACTGCAAATGCTGCTGGTGTAAGAAAAACTTATGCTGGTGTTGCTGCTACAGGTTCTGGGAGGGGGCAGCAAGCAGGGAAGGAGCATGAAAATGTTTTATCTTCTTCCCTGTTTAAAAGGAGGAATGTTGTTCAATTAAAATGGGAAAGCGGTGGAATCCCCCCACATAGGAGGGCAGTGGTGGATAAAATCCTGCAGATGGGGTTTACACCCACAGATATCTTTGCCCTGATCAGTCCGGCAGGTTCCTATGAGTATGATTTCAACACCATTACTAGGTCTAAATACAGGAGAGGTTTCAGAGGTAAGCTTGGCTATGACACCCTTTTTCTTAATGCGATAGTTAGGGAAGCAGGTCTGGTAGATGCGCACATTAAGCACTGCCCAAACAGCACGGGGTTCACTTTTCAGCGAGGTAATAATCAGAGTAGGATAGATAGTTTTTTTTAAAGGGAGACTCCACTTTTTCGCCACCTGTGTGTTGGGCAGTGGAGTTTTCTAATCACTGTATTCTATCTGTGACTCTGAATGCCCCAGACATGCCACCTAGGGGGAGGGGTATCTGGAGATTGAATTCGGCCCTCCTGCAGGAGACGAGAGAGTAAGACAATCCTTTGAGGATTTTTTTCAAGCACAGGTAACGATCCTAGACTCTTGCAACAGCAAGTCAGAATGGTGGGAGCTTGTTAAACAGCGGACTGCTGGGCTTTTCAAGGCCATAGGAAGAAAGAAGCAGCAAGATAAGTACTGTATATCACCTACCAGCGTTTGCGGAGGAAACTTGACCGCCTTGTTTCGAATGGAGGAGGTTCTGGGGGAAGCTCCTCCTTAGGAGACATCAATATGAGCGGCACGCCTCTTTGGTTCAGGAGAGGGATTATGGGAAATACCATTCGCCTGACCCTTACCAGAACTGTAAACAGAGCGTAGCAGTTAAGACGGTCAATGGCCTGAGGGACAGTACGGGCTCTCTGATGAAGTCTAGGTCAGGGATCCTGGAGGTCGTCAGGTCATACTATGGCGATCTCCTGGGAGGAAGGAACCTTGATCGGACAAGGATGTTGGGTTTTTTGGACTCTACACCAGGACTGGAAAGTAATGTTCCTTTGATGAATTTGACAGATGAAATCACTGCAGATGAGGTAATCCAGGCAATTGATAAACTAGCCATCAAGAAAAAGCCAGGGCCAGATGGTTTGACAGCCGAGTTCTATAAATGTTTTAAGACGATCCTGGCTCCCTACCTTGCGGAGGTTTTTAATGGCTGTTTGAATGAGGGTTCTCTCCCTCCATGAGGCAATCTGCAGTGATCCTTCTGTCAAAGGGTAAAGATCCTTCGATGATTGGGAATTGGCGCACCATTAGCCTTCTTTTTTTTTTTTTTTAATTCTTTATTTATCATTTTCCAATACAAAACAATCCTCTGAGGAGACATGCCACATAGGGAAAATAAGAAAAACAGCAACTCAACAATATATTCAGGTAGTAAACCTGACAGCCTTGTGGACATGCCCCTCATCCCCTTACCCTAACCCTCCGCCCGATCCCACCCCCCAAACCCACCTCCCTCCCTTACGGGGTGTGAATCAAAGGAGAGCGAAGTCTTGCCTGCCTTACCTCCCTTATCGATTTATTCGATTTAAGCCCTTTTTATATAATCTCCTTTAAGTAGGTCCAAGTTTTTTTGAATTTAGACCAGCCTGCCCATTTCCCCCTACATTCCTGATCCTCATCTGGTTCCACTCCCCCTCGGTCCAAGCTTTCTATGTTGTAGATTTCATTGAGATCGAATAGCCAATCTCGCGTTTTGGGACTTAAAGGGTTCAACCAGTTTAGTGAAATCTGTCTCTTGGCTGAGTCTAGTATTATCGGGGTCAGGGAGGTCTTGTAACTCTTTACTGTATCTTGGGTACCGTGGAAGAGACAGACCCAAGGATCCTCCTCTATTTCCTTCCCCGTAAATTCTTTTGACAGGGATAAGATTTTTTTCCAAAAGACCTTTATAATAGGGCATTCCCACCAAATATGGGCCATTGTGCCTTTAGTCTGGCAACCCCTCCAGCAGGAGTTCCCCTTAGATCCATCCATCTTGCTAACTCTGTCCGGGGTGGCATACCATCTTGATAATACTTTATAGTGAATTTCCGTTCTCCTAATGTCTAATGCTGCATAATGTACCAGGTTCAAGATTTTACCCAGAGTGTCACTAGTGCATGGTAACCCCAATTCCTGCTCCCACCTTAAGATATAATGAGGCGTCTTACCCTCCTGTGGCTCTCCCAATACTCTGTAGATTTGACCTATAACACCTCCCGGGTTCTCCGTCAAACAGAGTTTTTCAAGAGGTCTGAGCTCTTCTATACTCCTAAGGGGCTTTGGTAATTTACTTATGAAATGGGAGAGCTGTAAATACCTCCACCAATCTATCACCCAGTGTTCTCCCTCTCGGTTCAATTCCGTGAAAGTGCGTATTTCCCCCCTACTAATAAAATTTTTCAATTGAAGAGTGTCATCTTTTAACCACTCCCCCCCTACTGTACTCGTTCCTGGTTCAAAAAATAAATTATTCTTCATATATATTAAAGGTGAATTGTGCGACCATTTGTGCTGGGTATGAATTCTGTCCCATAATTTAAAGGTGTTTTGTGTTAATAAAGAAATATCAGTGCTGAATGTCCTAAATTTTGGGGGGTTCCATAGTGAATGTGCCAAATTATTATTACTTAAGATATATTCAATATTCACCCACCGCTTATCAGTCTCTTTCTTACTCCATTCTATAACCCGTGAAAGCACTACTGCAATATAGTACCTATTGAAATCTGGTGCCGCTATTCCACCTTTTTTTTTACCTCTACTCAGTGTTGCATAAGAAATACGAGGTTTATTGCCACCCCAGACAGCCTGGGTAATTAATTTCCTTAAAGCCCCCAGAAAATACCTTGGTAGAGGGATCGGAAGCAGCTGAAATTTATATAAAATCTTTGGGGTGATCGTCATTTTTACCGCATTCACGCGACCAAACCAGGAGAGCGGTCTCGACCTCAATCTCCCAGCCTCATGCCTGATTTCATCTAGTAGTGGGATGTAATTACTTTGAAACAACTTTTTAATAGAGTTGGCAAGCTTAAAACCCAAATAATTAATCTCCCTTCTCCAGGGGAAGGGAAACACGGAGGTTAGATGAGCTTCCTCCTGCTTCGTGAGGCTTATGTTTAGGATTTCAGATTTGCCGGGATTGATTTTAAAATTGGAGGCTTCTCCATATCGCCTTAGAATTCGCCATATGTTAGGGAGGGTTACTCTGGGAGCTGAGACAAAAAAGAGTATATCATCGGCAAATGCTGCCAGTTTGTGCTCCTCTGGTCCCACCCGGACCCCCTTACAATCGGGACTGCTCCGGATGGTAGCTAGGAGAGGCTCCAGGGACAGAACAAACAGGAGAGGGGAGAGAGGGCACCCCTGCCTGGTTCCGTTTTTCATTTCAAAAGTTTTGGATACTGCCCCATTTACCCTTACAACTGCCGTTGGTCTGCTGTATAAGGCCTTAACCCAGGAAATAAACCTGGGTCCAATACCCATTTCCTCTAATGTATCCACCAGGAACCCCCAGTCTACCCTGTCGAAGGCCTTTTCGGCGTCCATCGACAGGAATAGAGCAGGGGGTCCCCTATGTCTACAGAACTCCGTCAGGAGCACCGCCCGAACCCCATTGTCTCTACACTGTCTCCCCGGGACAAAACCGGACTGGTCCGGGTGTACTAGGTCCGCCATGAATCGCTTTAGTCTGTTAGCCAGGACCTTTGCATATAGTTTTACGTCCGTGTTGAGTAGAGAAATAGGCCGGTAGCTCGAACACAGCTTGACATCCTTCCCATCTTTTGATATTAAAGTTATCGTGGCGCGCAGGGCCTCTCGCTCCATCTCGACTCTGGTGCCCAGTTCGTTCCAATATTTGCAGAGCTTGGGGACCAGAATATGTTTCATTTTTAATAGATAGTTGGAGGAGAAGCCGTCCGGGCCCGGACTTTTACCCTTCGGGGTATCTTTTAATGCTGCTAGAATTTCTCCCTCCTCTATGGGGTTGTCCAGGAGATCTCTATCTTCATCTGACAATACTCCTAGACCTGCCTCTTTTAGGAATTCTCTTCTCCTTGCTGTCCGAGCGCTGACCTCCCCTTCTTCGTGCCTAATTGTATATAGGTCGGCATAGAATTTTCTAAACTCATTAGCCATCTCTTCACTTGATACAAACTCTTTACCGCCTGCCCCGTTTATTTTCTCTATGTAATTCCGCCTTCTTTTTTTCCTGATTTGCCTCGCCAGATATTTGCTAGACTTGTTGGCCCAAAGATACCTCTCCTTGGCCATTAAATTTATGGCACTCTTTGCCTCCTGCTCCATCGTGTCCCTCAGCTCCTCTCTCCCAGCAACCATCGCCCGGTAGCAGTCCGCGTCCTGTCCCCTGGACCTCTTGTGTAATTGTTCTAGTTGGGACAGGTCCGCTATCAGTTTTTCCCTTTTTTCCTTCCTTTTTTTTTTTTGGGCTACTCCTATAGATATGAGAATCCCCCGTATGTAGGCTTTGTGCGCCTCCCAGAGGATAGAAGAGGAAACCTCGCCTGTGTCGTTCAATGTAAAAAACTGATTTAACTCACTCTGGATCCGGTCTATTACTTCCGGGTCCTTAAGTAGGCTTTCATTCAGCTTCCACGAGAAGGGACGTCTCCCTAACTCTGGGAGCTTCAGCCTTATCGTGACAGGTGAATGATCAGAAAGAGTTGTTGTTTCAATACTAGTATCTACCACCCCTTCTAACAAGCTATGATCCACAAAAATATAGTCCAGCCTGGAGTAGGTCCCGTGCACAGGGGAGTGGAAGGTGTAATCCCTCTCTTTAACATGTTGTATTCTCCACACGTCTATTAATTGACAATGGAATAGTTTCCGCTTAATTGCTCTTAGTGACACCTTCCTGATCCCCTGGGCACGGGACGTACTGTCCCAGGCCGGGTCTAGACAAAAGTTCATGTCCCCGGCCAGGACCATCTCCCCTTCTCCGAATTCCATCAATTTCTCTAACATCTGTCCCAGGAAGACAGTGGGGCTCCTGTTCGGGCAGTATACGTTGGCCAGCGTGATCTTTCTAGAGCCGATGGAACCTTTCAAAAATAAAAAACGACCTTCAGGGTCTATTAATCGATCCCTTACTAGGAAGTTCACTACTTTGGACAGCCCAATAGCTACTCCTTTAGACCCCTTATCGGGGGAATCCCCGTAGTGCCATTGTGGAAACCTGGGGGAGAACAACCTGACCCTGGTGTTGAGGGTCAGGTGTGTCTCCTGCAGGAAGACCACATCCCCTCCCAGATGATCCAGTTCCCTCAAAATTTTGTGCCTCTTCCTGGGAGAGTTCAGCCCTTTTACGTTATAGGAAATCAGTTTAATATCGGGCATCTCTTACAAGGTGGTCATTCTAATCTCTGTACTCTGCTCCCCTTGAACACAACCCGCCTCAGTCTTCCCTTCTCCTCTCCCCCCCACCGAACACCCAACATCTCCTCCCACCACCCTCCTCCCTCCCTCCCTCCCTCCACCCAACCACCCCACCCACCCAACCTCACCACCGCCCCCCACCCCTTGACTCCCGCCCCCCACCCTCCCCCCTATGGCGCCCACTACGCCTGAAGCCCGCCCGTATGGAAGCACACACATACCACACGGCGTGCCTCTTCCGCAGGGGCTGGGCTCCCACGCCGGCATCCAGGACCCATTCAGTAGGATAGACTCTAGCTGCCCCACCCCCAAGTACGCCCCCCACTGCCCCGTAATCCCCCACCCTAAATACAATACAAATTGCTTTCTAAAGGAGGGATCCTATTACCTCCCTTTTCCTACCAAGTGCCTATCGATTGTTGATGACTTGAGTCCATTGTAACCAAGTCCCCATGTCCCGGGGTCGGCCACCCCTCCCATGTGAAAAGAAGGGCGGCGGAGCAGGGGAGGGGGGGGGAAGGGAGGGAGAGGGGGGGGGGGGAGGAGAAAAAAAAAAAAAAAAAGAGGGGAGGGGGGGAAACCCCCCCACCTCCCTCCCCCCCACCACCCGCCACCCCCCCACCCGATCTCCAGCGTCTATTCCAAAACCGGGACCGAGATACCCAGATTGCTACAGAAGTCCTGCATTTCTTCCATGTATCTCATTCTGAAGGATCTTCCCTCTTTGAAGACTATCAGGGATGTTGGAAACCCCCAGCTGTACTTTAAATTGGCCTTCCTGAGTAGATCGAGGACTGGTCTCATCTGTCTTCTTCTCTCTAAAGTCCCTGCTGAGAGGTCGATGAAGATTTGCAAGTCCCTGTTTTCAAATTTGAGAGGTGGCGCCCCTTTTCATTTTTTCCAGATTTTTTCTTTGTCCTCATATTGATGAAATTTAATTATGACGTCTCTTGGGATGTCTTGCTTAATGTGGGGGGGCTTCCTTATTCTATGGACCCTATCGATACTCAACACCTCGTCTTCCCGCCTACCCAGCAAGGGATTAAAAATTTTTCTCATCTTCTCGCCCAGGTCCTCATCTTGTTGTTCCGGGATTGATCGAATGCGTAAGTTTTGACGGCGGCTCTGGTTCTCCTGTTCCTCGAGTCTAAAAGCCAAAGCTCGGTTTTCACTCTGCACCTTCTCGACTCGTTTTTTTAGGTCTGCTAAGTCTTTAGCTTGTTTACTGGAGACCTCCTCCGCCTCTTCAACCCGGCGGAGAAGATGCCCCATATCTGAGCGGACGTTTGAAATCTCTTCTTTTATAATGCTCTCTAGTTTCCTCTCCAGTTTGGTAAACATTTCGCTAATATCTGTTTTGCTTGGTACTTGGGCCATGATTCTCTGTTCTTCTGCTGCAGTATAGGCTGGTGACCCCTCCGTATCCCGCTCCTCATGGGGCCTATCTCCCTGTCCCCCCTTTTGTTTCTGTTGGTCCTTTTTCTTAGTACCTAAATGTTTCCCCTCCATTTCCGGGCTCTTTACACCTGCTTCTTTCAGGTATTTTTGAATAGAGCTGGTATTAAGGCTCTCTCTTGGGTTATTGGTTTCTGCTTGTCTCGAAGACCGGCCTTTCATGTTTTCCTGAGCTTTCTTTTTGAATATAACTATACACCGACTCTCAGAGCCTCCTTTCTTTATTTTTCAGTAAGTTACACCGAGCCCCCCTATATACCCAGAGGGGTTGATTATGCCCTTATGTGCCTGCAGTAGTAGGAGGCCTTCTTTATACCGCCTTTTAGTCACAGCATCTATGGGTGATGTTGCTGAAATCAGCACTGCTTGTAGTTCCGTCGATGGCCTATGTAAAGTGCCCAGGGTTAGGGAGCTTGACCCCTTTTATCCGACTACTGTCGGTGTCAATACATTTACTTCCACCGGGGGGGTGCAATGAGGGCAGGGAGGGCAGATGTTATTGCTTCCAGCAGGGGGGTCCGCTCAGAGTGATTGAGCCTTAAGGGAGGGGAGACGCCAGATCCGCTCACACTTCAGACCCCTTTACCGGGCAAAAAAAAAAAAAAAAAAGGTCTTGCCAGAAACCTCAGGCCCCCTGAGCCAGTCCGGTCTCCAATCCCCCTCCAGTGGCCACAAGTTATTCCAACCGTAAACAAGTCTGAGATATGGCCAGACTACAAAGTCATTATATGCACACGTTGATGATAAGCCTCTATGAGGCGTCTCCTACCTGGATGTCTCGTCCAGGGAGCTGCTACTTCTCCTTGGTCAGATCCGTTGGAGGGAATATCCATTCAGTAGTGTGCAGCTGTGTAAGTGGCACTTCAGAGAGAAAGAGGCGGCGGGCTCCGGGGCTGTGAATCCGGGATGGGCGATCACTTCGGTGGTGCAGCATCCGCTTAAGGAGGTAGGGGGGAGCAGGGCAGGCAGGATGGCCGGGCACGCAGACCTAGACCGGCCGCTCGTGGTCTCTCACTCCACGAGACCCCGCCGCAGCCCGTCCGCGTCCCATCTCTTCGCTTCCTGGAGCCGGCGCAGGGCTCCTCCCCCGTGCTGACGTCAGCCGCCCGTCAGCCACACATCTCCCCACCATTAGCCTTCTTAATGTCGATAGATACTGGCAAAGATTTTCTTCTGGCGATTATCACCAGTTGCAGGCAGTTTGTTATCCCGCCACCAGCACTGTTCGGTCCAAGGTAGAAGCACTTTCTCAGCGGTGTTAGCTGTCTGGGAGGCCTTGGAGCGTTGTAGGGCTGCTGGTTGGGGTAAATTTTTGCTGACATTGGATCAGGCTAAGGCCTTTGATCGGGTTAATCATGAGTACTTGTGGCTCCTTCTTGACAAATATGGCCTGGAGGGGGGTTTCATTGATTGGCTCAAGATTTTGTACAAAGGGGCAGAAAGCTTTCCTCTGGTTAATGGTGGGGTCAGGCAGCCCTTTGCAGTTGGCTTGGGTGTGCGTCAGGGGTGTCCACTGAGACCTCTGCTATATGTGTTTGCAATCGACCCCTTCATTAGAAGGCTAGAGAGTGGACTTTTGTGTGGGGTACCTTTGGGCATCGCTGGTGAGCCTCCTTTTGAAGGTTGTGGCCTATGCTCATGATGTTTCTGTTTTTATATCTGGGACTGGGGAGGCGCAGGAGGTGGTCTCAGTGATAGGGCAGTATGCAGAGGCATCAGTTTCAAGGGTCAACCAGGACAAGTGTGAAGCTTTCTGGATGGGCATGGAAGGTGAGAGCTTTGTTCTCCCGGATGACTTCCCGGAGCCCCAACAAAAAATTAGAGTTCTAGGCATTAATTCGGCCCAGGTGACTATGGTCATGCAAATTGGGTGAACAGGCTGGAGAATGCCGATGCCAAGGTGGCAAGCTGGAAAGGTTGGCAGCTTTCCTTGAGGGAAAAGGTTGATCTGATCAAGACTTACCTGATTCCAATTTTTCTGTATGTCAGTTTTGTTTGCATTTTGCCAGTTTCTCTCTATACCAGGATCTATAGTTGTTTCTTCCAGCTGTTATGGGGGAACAGAATAAACCTTGTCAAAAGGAATGTGACTTACCTTCCTAGGCGGGAGGGTGGTCTAGGAATGGTCAATCCTGTAGTCTTTTTCTCTCTGATGTTTGTGAAGTATAATCTTGGTAACATGTTGGCAGAGAGCGCCTGGGTGGGTTGGTATTTTCCAGTCCTGGTTTAGGCCCTTTCTGCGAGACTGGGAGAATGGTGGGCCAGTGAAAAGCCTGAGGGTCAAGCATGAACAGCTCCCAGCTTATGTTGCCCCGTGTTTGAAAATGCTTCGGCAGTGGCAAGTAACAGCAGGTGAAGTCAGATCTCTTCCAAGGAAACTTCTTGAGAAGCGAATCATGAGCTCTGCTTTTTGCGAGCCACTGGCCTTGAGGGATTGCCCAAGCCTGGTTTTGGGGGTGGGTGGAGTGTAGAGGAGTGGTGGAGTCCATGGATCACTTTCTACTTCAATGCCCTTTTAATATAGAGGTGTACAAGAGGGTTGGGAGGGCTCCGAGTATACCCTTCCTCCCTCATATGAGTTATGCAGAGTGGGTGTATGGGGCATTCCAGACTCGTCGGGATTATGATTTGGAAACACTTTTTTTAGTTAGTCTAGTATTCAGTTATTTCACGTGGAGTGCACGGTGTCAGGTATCCTTAAGGAGTAAAATCCTCCCTGTCGAAGTTGTGGTGCAGGACATTCTGGGTGAGATTGGGAAGATTCACTCCCCTAGATTTTCAGAACAAATATATTTTTGATAAAAGGCTACATGCATGGTGACGGTGATGTTCCTTAGTCTGGCTCTCCCGTAGGGATTGTGTTGTGCGCAATTTGGTTTGTACCATTTATTATGTTCTTGTTTTGTATAATCATATTCAATTATTTTGTAAATATGTTTTATTTATTTATTATGGTTTTATTGTATATAAGTTGTTGTTTGTAAGATTTTTCAATAAACAAAACTAACCCCTCATAATGGGCACAGCAGGTGTACAGACCCGGGAACTCAGCACAGGGATGATGGGAAACCCTCATAATGGGCACAGTGGGTGTACAGACCCGGGAACTCAGTACAAGGATGGTGGGAACCCCTCATAATGGGCACAGCAGATGTACAGACCCGGGAACTCGGCACAGGGATGGTGGGAACACCGCATAATGGGCACAGTGAGGCTGCAATTGACGGGCACAGTTTTACCTAGCAGTCATGATACATAATCACCTGATAAATGGCTATTTACAGCCCTGCATTACTAAAAGTTTAATTTTTCAGTTTGCGCCCCCCCAAAAATTTTGAGCACCAGCCGCCACTGAGTGGGAGTGCTGAGTGTGCCAGCCCGGGGTCCCTCTGCTCAGACTGCCTGTTTTGATTGTGCAAAGTGGGGCCCAGGCCCCGGGCCGCTCACTCCTCAGTGCCCATCAAATGCAGCCTGACTAGCGCCCATCAATTGCAGCCTGACTAGCGCCCATCAATTGCAGCCTGACCAGCGACCATCAATTGCAGCCTGACCAGCGACCATCAATTGCAGCCTCATGCAGCCGGATCATCACACAGACGAGCATCGCCCGCTGTGACAGCTTTAATTTCAATCGCCGGGTGCCCGTCATCACACAAAGTCCTGCCTTCTGGATCATCACCTATGATAGACAGCACACATCCCGGCATTGATGATGTCATTGCACCATAGACACACAGTTTTTGGTTTTTCTTTTTTATACATCCCTTGCTCCATAAGGCTAGACTGGGTCTGTGTGATGATTTCTGTTGGTGTGTCGGCAAGCGTTCTGTTTCCCAGGGGCTGTGATGCACACTGTGTTCGCCCTCTCACCTCCCCTCCACATCTGTTGGGGGTGAGGGACTGGGCGGACTTCCCCACCGTGCATAGGCGCCACGCCCCAAGCGCTGTGCGTGTGACGTCCTGGGTGGGCGTCGCTCTGTGCAGACGTCCGGTATATCAGCTGGGCTGACATGTGGTGAGCTTCTCTGGCGTCTGCCGAGATGTCTCTCCTTTGTTGCCATGCCTGCATGACGCTGAGGGGGAGCTGACGTTCTGGGCCGGACCTGCATTTCACTCCCCGCCTGCTGGCATCCAGTGACTATGTTGATACTACTAATGCACACCCTGATTTTCCCCTACCAGTGTGGCTTTCAACATTTATGCATATTCACTAAGGTAAACTTCTGGTGTTCTATTTGATTATCATGACCTGATGTTCAGTTCACAACACCCCGTTCTCTTTTTACTTGTATCTTTATATATTTCCCACAGTATAGAAGTCCCCTCCAGTTGGGAGGTTTTGGTATGTGCGGTCCTGTGTTTCTCGTTGGGTCCCCTTCTCAGCTCCTGGGCCGGGCTCCACGGCTGACCCCTGGCTTTCTTTGTCGCACAGTCCCAGTTTTGGCTAGCATGTGAGTAATTTTTTGGCATTGCCAATTATATCTAGAAAAGTTCCTTTTTTGTTTTTTTTTTTCATTTTTCCCCCACCGTTTTTTGTTGATATGGTCAGCTAAACAAAACTACATTGTCTTTCATATTTTTTTTATAGAATTCAGATGCATCTGGCTCCTGAAGAGTGGACCAAAGTCCATTAAACGTGTTGGACCTACCTTGATGCACCAAACATATATTTATCAATTTCCTGATGATTTCTATTTCACCTGACATTTATCTTGTCTGGAGGACTGTGATACATAATTTTATCTGCCTATGCCATGTTGTTTCATATAAATATATTTATTGTTTGTATGTTGTTCATTGGTCCCTAATAAACATACATAGGTTTGTTCCTCTACCTCTGTGAATGTGATTGGGTTCCATCATGTGCGCCTCATTTAAAGTCTCAACCTCCCCCCCTTTTTCTAATTTTTACTGACAGTCTACTGACTGGAATTGTACCAGCTGATTGGAGAAAAGCCAATGTAGCACCAATATTTAAAAAGGGCCCAAAATACATCCCTGGGAATTACAGACCAGTTAGCCTAACATCAATAGTATGTAAACTCTTGGAAGGGATGATAAGGGTTCTGTGCTGGGACCAATCCTATTTAATTTGTTCATAAATGACCTGGAGGATGGGGTAAACAGTTCAATCTCTGTATTTGCAGATGATACTAAGCTAAGCAGGGCAATAACTTCTCTGCAAGATGTGGAAACCTTGCAAAAAGATCTGAACAGATTAATGGGGTGGGCAAATACATTGCAAATGAGGTTCAATGTAGAAAAATGTAAAATAATGCATTTGGGTGGCAAAAATATGAATGCAATCCTATACACTGGGGGGAGAACCTTTGGGGGAATCTAGGATGGAAAAGGACCTGGGGGTCCTAGTAGATGATAGGCTCAGCAATGGCATGCAAAGCCAAGCTGCTGCTAACAAAGCAAACAGAATATTGGCATGCATTAAAAAGGGGATCAACTCCAGAGATAAAATGATAATTCTCCCACACTACAAGACTCTGGTCCGGCCGCACCTAGAGTATGCTGTCCAGTTCTGGGCACCAGTCCTCAAGAAGGATGTACTGGAAATGGAGCGAGTACAAAGAAGGGTAACAAAGCTAATAAAGGGCCTGGAGGATATTAGTTATGAGGAAAGGTTGCGAGCACTGAACTTATTCTCTCTGGAGAAGAGATGCTTTAAAGGGGATATGATTTCAATATACAAATACCATACTGGTGACCCTACAATAGGGATAAAACTTTTTTGCAGAAGGGAGTTTAACAAGACTTGTGGCCACTGATTAAAATTTGAAGAAAAGAGGTTTAACCTTAAACTACGTCGAGGGTTCTTTACTGTAAGAGTGGCAAGGATGTGGAATTCCCTTCTAGATAAGCACCTGAACGACCACAACATACAGGGATATACAATGCAATACTGACATTTAATCACACACATAGGTTGGACAAAACAACAAAAAATGTCCAGCGCTCTGGATTTCACAAAAATAAACTATAGCAGTCCAAAAATGAAAACTGAACAGTTTATTAAATCCAATGGTAATATGTAAATAGTAAATTATGAATTGTAGATTATAAAAACAAGTTGTAAACAATTATTAAAATTGAACCCACAGTAACACAGTACTATATTGCACTAAAATGAAGACATGTTAATGTGTACTTGGAATAAAAACATATATGTATAAGACAGCTGGTCCTTGAACAACAGAAAACCAACACGGGAGATCCATCCAGGTGTAAATCCCAACCAAAGGCAGATGGAAAAAGGTAGTGGGAACAGAAAGGGGGCGCCCAGCCCAAAGAATCAAGGGGACTCACAGTAACCCCGCTGGCTGTGTGGTCTGATGTCGGGAAGGACGACTCACCGGCTCCAGCGGGCGGATGATATAGCGTGGAGGGAGCCGATGCTCCACCGAGAGGAGAGCAGCCTCGCCGAGGCTCCGTGGCGGTGGATGATGACGTCAGCACAGGAGAGCTACCGGAGTGTCAGCTGGTGAACGTAGGCTGCTGACTCTCCAGGCTGTGTCTCCTCAGGGGTGAAAAAAACCTCAATGGTGGATGGTGTCACTTGAGGGGATCCAGAGATGAACCTGGGAGGTCAACCAGGGGGGGAATAATAGCACAAGCAGTGCTGGTAGAAATCCCATATGCCTACTCAGTCTGTAACCCTTCAAAAAGGAAGTGCTTCAATGATAAATGGTGTCACACAGGGAGTCTGGTGGAAAAAATGTCAAACCAGAAGGGGAATGGTGGAGCTGGCGATGCTGAGGGAAAATACCGCTGTTAGCCAATGTGGAACTCACAGAAATGAATAAATGGATGGATGGATGGATGGATGAATGGATGGATGATCACCGTGACATGGTTCTGAATAGGACCACTGTCATAGGGTTGCCTTGACGACGCGTTTCGCGCATGAGCGCTTTGTCATAGTCAAGGAAAGAGGCAACTCGCAAAGTTTAAATACACTGATGTAAATTGGGGGGAGGGAGCGGTGGGAGGGACAAAAAAAAAAAAAAAAAGGGTAATTAACCCATTGTGAGAAGAAGGGGGAGGATAATATCTCTAGTGTTAACCCCCTGTTGTTCAGACGACCCACAATGGAATATCAAATAAAATGCAACATACATTAATGGTACAAATCATTAAGAACACATGATTAAAATTGCAATTAAAATTAAACAAATCCAAAACAAAACAAAACATTTTTATTCTAAAAAAGTTTTTTTTTAAAATCTTTTCGATGTCTTTTCAAGAACTTTATTTTATTATTATAAAGATCACCCAGCATGAGCCAAAATCTACACAAAACTACATGTCTCCAGTTCCTCATTCAACCCCTTGGGGGCAAGCGAGTCAAACATATAAATCCAAAAAACCTCGCGCTTGCATAACAGTGTTCATCACTCCCTTTGGAAATAAGTCTACAGTGGTCCTTATTTCCAAAGGGAGTGATGAACATAGTGTTCCTCGACACCTTCTACATTTCCATAACAAGGACATTAGACAGTTAGAGGTCTTTGTGATTGAAACTATCCCCAAGGGTACACTAACCAATAATGAGAGATTTTCCTTGTTATGCAAGCGCAAGGTTTTTTGGATTTATATGTTTGGCTCGCTTGCCCCCAAGGGGTTGAATGAGGAACTGGAGACATGTAGTTTTGTGTAGATTTTGGCTCATGCTGGGTGATCTTTATAATAATAAAATAAAGTTCTTGAAAAGAGATCGAAAAGATTTTTAAAAAAAACTTTTTTAGAATAAAAATGTTTTGTTTTGTTTTGGATTTGTTTAATTTTAATTGCAATTTTAATCATGTGTTCTTAATGATTTGTACCATTATTGTATGTTGTATTTTAATTGATATTCCATTGTGGGTCGTCTGAACAACAGGGGGTTAACACTAGAGATATTATCCTCCCCCTTCTTCTCACAATGGGTTAATTACCCTTTTTTTTTGTCCCTCCCACCGCTCCCTCCCCCCAATTTACATCAGTGTATTTAAACTTTGCGAGTTGCCCCTTTCCTTGACTATGACAAAGCGCTCATGCGCGAAACGCGTTGTCAAGGCAACCCTATGACAGTGGTCCTATTCAGAACCATGTCACGGTGATCATCCATCCATTCATACATCCATCCATTTATTAATTTCTGTGAGTTCCACATTGGCTAACAGCGGTATTTTCCCTCAGCATCGCCAGCTCCACCATTCCCCTTCTGGTTTGACATTTTTTCCACCGGACTCCCTGTGTGACACCATTTATCATTGAAGCACTTCCTTTTTGAAGGGTTACAGACTGAGTAGGCATATGGGATTTCTACCAGCACTGCTTGTGCTATTATTCCCCCCCTGGTTGACCTCCCAGGTTCATCTCTGGATCCCCTCAAGTGACACCATCCACCATTGAGGTTTTTTTCACCCCTGAGGAGACACAGCCTGGAGAGTCAGCAGCCTACGTTCACCAGCTGACACTCCAGCGGCTCTCCTGTGCTTACGTCATCATCCACCGCCACGGAGCCTTGGCGAGGCTACTCTCCTCTCGGTGGAGCATTGGCTCCCTCCACGCTATACCATCTGCCCGCTGGAGCCGGTGAGTCGTCCTTCCAACATCAGACCACACAGCCAGCGGAGTTACTGTGAGTCCCCTTGATTCTTTGGGCTGGGCGCCCCCTTTCCGTTCCCACTACCTTTTTCCATCTGCCTTTGGTTGGGATTTACACCTGGATGGATCTCCCGTGTTGGTTTTCTGTTGTTCAAGGACCAACTGTCTTATACATATATGTTTTTATTCCAAGTACACATTAACATGTCTTCATTTTAGTGAAAAAAAGTACTGTGTTACTGTGGGTTCAATTTTAATAATTGTTTACAACTTGTTTTTATAATCTACAATTCATAATTTACTATTTACATATTACCATTGGATTTAATAAACTGTTCAGTTTTCATTTTTGGACTGCTATAGTTTATTTTTGTGAAATCCAGAGCGCTGGACATTTTTTGTTGTTTTGTGTTGATCTGTATCTATCAGCTACGGTTGGTCCAGCTGCACTGGTTTTCCTTCCATTCCCCACCCCCCTAGATTTCAGGTCTTGCCAAATGCACATAAGATGGTATATTACATGGTATGGTAACAACATATGTTACACACCCCATGTCCTGATTGAGCTCTCCAGGTGGTTATTCACTGGTGCTGGGTTATTGTTGTTGACACATAGGTTGGACTTGATTGACTTGTGTCTTTTTTCAACCTCATCTACTATGTAACAATGTACCTTCAAATGGAGGTTATGTGGACTGTCCACTGAGGTGGGAAAAACAACTGAAAAATCTTTCAGCGTCAATCGTTTACCCATCAGATGGTCAATGTATGTTACTGCAGAGTTGTGCAGGTTACAAGTGAGAGATGCCATTTTACCAAATAAGAAACACACATTTGCAAAGAGAATGCCACATTATTGGAGGAAGTGCTGCTATCAGACTGCCATCAAAGAAATGTTCACATCAGAGAAGACTGACTGGTAATTGGAAAACTGTGGTGTGAAAGACCACGATAAGTAGGAGGCAGTGTGGGGAGTAGGAAACTAAAACCCCACTTCACAGCTGGAAGTGAGAGGGTATGTGCGAGACGTGGGGACAGGGTGTAGGCAGGTAACCTTCTGTATTTTTAGCTAGTGGCCTGGCTGCCCAGGTCAGGGGGAAAGGGCTAATGTTTTGCCGCCTTTCCCAATGTGTTCATGGGCTTTCTCTGGGATCCAGCCTCTCTCCTGTGTTATATAAAAAGGGGAGAAGTAAGGATCCTGGTGGGAAGGGACACACGCAATGGGGGACACATGCACCTAGGCACACGTGCCGAGACTTGCTGTGACCTGTTGTCCGCCCTGGTGACTAGGTACAGGAAGAGAAGAGTTAAGTGAGAGCTCGCATAAGGTCCACGCCATGTGCTCGGCGGGACCCCATTCTGTTACTGGAAGTGAGGTAGCAAAGGTATGCTGACTGGTGGAGTAGACAGAGGCTCAGCCTGTACCTCCAAGTGCAACACATACAGAGGTACAAGTGTGTAGGACAGGGAAAAAAGCAGCTTAAGGAGGGACTCTGCACACATGTGGCTTTTCTCTGAACTGGGAGGCTGCCTTAATGTTTGATTCTGCACATGACTGCGGCTCCCACCTGGTCCCGGGCATTGGGGAGCATGCCTTTGGGTGAAGTGCAAGAGTTAGTGACCTGGTTGATTGCCTGGCATAGCTTAAACAAACAGTGAGGGTACACAACTCAGAATATTCGGCATGAGGATCCCGGCTGCTGCACCAGTGGAGGGAGGTCAACCCCGGCTCTCGCTACACCAGCACTTAACTTTAATTCTCTACCCTTTTTATCCTCCTCCTCTGCCAGGTAGCAGCTGTAATGGGGGTCTTGGGCCCACAGGTGAGATATAGGAGGTTGTCAAACATGGCAGGGATGCAATACCAGGGGTCCATGGAAGCGATCGGGTGGCCGACAGTTGGTTTGTCAGATTTACATGCACATGAGTGTTTGTAAAATTCCCTGCTGCTGCTGTCAGATGATATACATTGGTGGCAGGGAAAAGGTTAAAAGCATAGTCCACTTTTTGGACCATATTTCATAAAACATGAAACATGGTCGCATTCCCAATGCCCAAAAAAACTATGCTTCACTTTACCTGAATGGCAGGATAAATCTTCTTAAGGAATCCTGGTATTTGTTTAGTCAAATGTGTGTATGCATGGTCCCACTCGTACAACCACATCATCAATTCACAGGGTCTGCAGGAACCATAATATTACAAGTTCCATCTGCCACTATGCAGAGCATACCAGCAGCAGGTGGTGCCATCACCAAACTTGTAGTCCATTTATTACTTCTGCCAGCACTATAACAGAAGATCCATACAGAGCTGGGGCTGGGAATTAACAATGCAAGAGGCCTGTGCGTTGCACTCATGAACATGTTACATGTTATACCCGATCCATTGATTGCAGGTGCAACCTTGTAGGCTCCTGCAGAGTAGGATAAAAAATGTGCATTTTTTAATTTTTCCCTGAAAGGTAAACTTTACTTTCAAAAAAGGTAGACAATTAAATCTTTAAAACTTATTTTCCAGTACTAAACCTTTTATCCAATTTCTAAATTGCATTTGTTTTTTTTTAAATAAAAATAAAGGAAGGACGTTGCAGCTATGTGTCCTTTTCCTACATACTTTGTGATGTAATGTGTCCCTCTTTCCCATATCAGAAAATTGGGAGGTATAGTCATCAAGGCAGCCAAAAAGAGACTACATACTGCCATAATATCTAAAAAGTGCAGCGCTAAAAAAAAAAAAACACTGAAGTGTAGTGAAATAAATAAAAATAAGTGTTATGAACACAAATCAATGTGAAAATGCATAATAACCACAACATATAAAGTCCAATCACTAAATGACAAAGTGTGAAATAAATTTCAAAATACAAGTGTCCAAATGAAAACAACTGTGGTCAATTCCTTGGTGGCAAAATGAAGAGATGTAATCACAGGGGTAGCTGTAAAACACATTCATACAGGGTAGGCATTCGTCTGTTCGGAAATTATAGATAAATACTCCTTACCAGACAAGGTGGACCACCTGTCATACGACAGTGGGTCAATAGGGCTTATATCGGCCAAGGCCAGATGGTCATCTGAGTGACACGCTATGTTTTAAATGGAACCTGTGAAGAAGTTGCTCGAGATGCAGGCGTTGGATAAATCCTCAAAGATGTATCCCAATGTGGCAAGCCAGTTGTCCAAAGCTCCAAGGAATCCTTGAAGTAGATGTTCTTTAGATCTCAAATATCAGGAACCAGTGATGTAATTATCGCATTGGAACCATGATTAAAAAGAAAAAAGGCTCCATATGGTGAAGATCATAAATTTAAAAGATGTTTAATCTTAAAAAAAAATTACAAGCATCTGTAATTGATGACTATGAAAAGTGATCACAGACAGGATAAAAAGTAAAAGCAATGTGGGGACAGAAGGTCCAACGAGTTTTGACCTAATGATCTTCAACTGTGGCCTTCTGTTCCACATTGCCTTTACTTTTTATCCTGTCTTTGCAATCATTGGTTGCTAGGACTGCCGGCATCCTAGCAACCAATGACGCGCTATGCACATGCACAGTAGAAGGAAACAACCTCTGTACAGAGCAGCTACTCCTCACCTCTCTTCCCCGTCTCTGGCTTGCTCCAGGCAGCTTCTACACTCAAAGGTAAGAAGGGCTTTTTATTGTCTGCAATAGCCTGAAACTGAGTGAGACACAGTCTGCCACTGGATAAGGTCCAGAGGACAGGATTGGTGAGACTAGCTCAGCAGTCACCTCCTCCCTCCCTGACCAGTCCCATTCCCTGCAATCACTGTCTGCACTAACTCACTCACAGAGAGCAGATGAGACATGGGGCACTGACTTCATTAATGGGGGGGTCTGACATCAACCATACAAGGAACTAATTCTGGGAAAGGGTGTCACGAATGTCATAGCATACAACTGTTTTTAAAGTTAGAAAACACATGGGGGTCACCAGAAAAACGATCAGGCGGGTTAACCTTGGGCTCTGGCTCCTGCGTTACTGCTGGAGGTGCATTTACACGGTTTGCTTATATCAGGTAACTGACCAGATCAATCAGCTAACAGGTGAACACAGACAGTGGTAAATAAACATCCTGGTGCTGGAATGAGGAACAGGGGCACTAAGTGATCATGACAATGGGGAAATGACACAGACAAGGGGGCTCAGAGTTGGACTGGAGGTGATGGGGACAGAAGGTGAACTCGTACTACTTTCAGGAGTATAAGGAGCTAGATACTATTTAGGATTACAGGGGGTCTGGTGGGGACAAAGGGTTCTGGTGTTATCTAGGAGTACAGGAGGTATAGGGGGTCTGGTGGGGGCATAGGGGTCTGGTGTTATCTAGGAGTGGGGGGGTACAGGAGATCAGGTGTTATCTAGAAGTATAGGGGGTCTAGTGTTATCTAGGAGTGGGGGGTATAAGAGACGTGTTTTCTAGGAGTACAGGGCGTATAGAAGTGTCTGGTGTTATCTAGGAGTGGGGGGTACAGAAGATCAGGTGTTAGCTCGGAGTACAGGGGTATAGGGGGGTCTGGTGTTATCTAGGAGTGTGGGGTATAGGAGATCAGATGTTATATAAGAGTGGGGGTATGTGTCTGTGAGAGTGTTTGTGGCACAGCAAAGCATTATTTATAGGTACAAGGAAGCCAAGGTTTTTTAAATGTGCCTCTTTAGCCCCTCCAAATGTTAACAATTTGGTCACACCCACTTTTTTGATAGGTCACTATCTCCCTAAAGTGTCCCTCATTCTCAAGTTCTAAAGTTGAGAGATATGCATACAGCTTCAAGTTTTACATTTGGTGTGTAGAGAAGATGAAAGAAACGGCTGCACTCCTAATTCGTTGCAATAAATGTATTTCCAGGAGATCATAAAAACAGATGTACAGGCATATGGCAAAGGCAGAAAAGGTAACGCGCTTCACACGACTAGTGTGCTTCGTCAAACCCACAATTTTTTACATTTGGTGGCCGACAGGCATTTTACATGAACTAATCTACAGTGTAATTTTTTTTAAAACAAGTCACTGATGAGTATTTACAGACAGGTCGAACCTCTGGACTCTTACCTAATTGAGGCCTATAATATGTTTGTACTTTGCTCCTGTATGTATAGCAGCTGTGCACTCATACCTGCAGGGCACACCTTCACTTCAACATACAGGTAACATCTTCTCAGTTCACTATAGTATATCACTCTCTTTTGTTTTGTCTTTTTACATGCTTTAGACTGTCACTACAAGGCCTAGTCTGTATTCATATTTGTTTACTGGATGCTTGTTAAAGTGTTTCTCAGGCAAATTTTTAAACATTTTTTGGATACAGCAGAAAACAGCTAGATCCCCTGCTAGGTTTTATTTTGCCTGCTGTGTTCCCTCTGCTTCCTGTACTGGTGACTTAGGATTGTTTTACCATCTATACCAGGGGTCTTCAAACTGCGGCCCTCCAGGTGTTCAGGAACTACAATTCCCATCATGCCTAGTCATGTCTGTGAATATCAGAGTTTTACAATGCCTCATGGGATGTATAGTTCTGGAACAGCTGGAGGGCCGTAGTTTGAGGATCCCTGATCTATACATACATGTAGCCAGTGACGGTCCGTCCATATGGGGCGTAGGGGTGTCACCCCTCCAATCCATGCGCCCGACCCCTAATCTACATGCAGGTTGCAGGACGCATGGATTCCAATGGGGTTTTTTTTTAAGCATGTGATTAGAGCCTGAGGCTCTAATTGGCTTCAAAAAAGGGTGGGCTTGGGGCGCAGAGCACTGCACTCCGAGCCCACTCAGTTGTGTGACAATAGTGAATTAATATTTGCTATTGTCTTCCTGATTCACCTCCCAGCCAATCAGAAAGGAGCTCCTGTGACCCGATTGGCCAGGGAGTCGTAGGACTCCCTGGCCTATCGTGTCTCGGGACACACTTCCTGATCATCTGGGAGGAGAATTAACAGCCCGGCTCTTCATTTCCCCTGACTCCAAAGGTAATGCCCTGATCGTCCCCGTCCTGTCCGTCTCCTGCTGGGGGGGGGCGATCACCGCATTCCTGTCCATCTCCCACAGGTGGTGGGGGTTCGATCACCGCATTCACGTCCGTCTCCGAGTGGTGTGCGATTTCCGCATTCCTGGTTGTCTCCCACGGGGGGGTTGGTGTTAGTTTGCCACCCCCCCCAATATAATAAGCACCTCCCGCCACTGCATGTAGCAATACCCCTATGAGGGCCACTTAAAGATATTTGACTCCAATGATTGCCCTGACCTTGCAAGTCTCCCGACACCTCTGACACCCTGGGTTTGGACATTTCTGAATAGCAATGCAATTATACAGACACCCCATAGAGGAGAGCGGCACTCTAACAGGTCCGTTTTAGCACAGTGAGCATAGACGTACCTGTCATCCACCTGCTCAGTTCGGTGAGCCCCAGGCCTAGGGGGCTACCCTTAAAGGCCTATGACAGCCTCCTCAGCACTCCATCTCTAGTTTCCGCCTGAGCTCCTCACTTCCCCTGCTGACCTGACCCTGAATATTTAAAAGGGGCCTGTCCCCTACCAGCCCATTTTGCTGGGGATTGGCTGGGGCCCTCCTCAACACTCCAGGCAGCTCCTCCTAACCTCTTTCCCATTCTTCTGGAAACTTCTCCAAGGTTCCAGCAAGTAGGGGGAGATACCAGAGGTGCTGCCTGATGAGTCATCCAGCCTCCCTGAATCACTCACCCTGACCCAGATTCAAACACACTGGTTTGGCTGCCAGCCAAGCCTAAATTTACCTACACTACAAAAAAACCTATGTACAAACTATCACTCTACACTAGAGGATGCAACATAGTATTGTCAGATATATAATAAATATACCAGAATGTCAATTAGAAAAATGAAAATAAACAATTGTGCAAATTGCTGTGGATGTCTTGAAAAACTCAAAGCCAAAGAAAAAACGGTCAACTTATTGTTACAAACAATAACTTTAAGATACAATTAAAGCCAATGTAGTGGACTATAGTTCAATGTGTAGGGACAGCTGAATGCTCTTAACACATTTGGGTTAATTTACCAAAACTGGAGGGTGCAAAATCAGGTGCAGCTCTGAATAGAAACCAATCAGCTTCCATTTTTTTTGTCAAAGCCTGATAGAACAAGCTGAAGTTAGAAGCTGATTAGCTACGATGCACAGCTGCACAAGTTTTAGTAACTCCACTGCCTTTTAAGGTGTAAGCAAAATCTCCTCCAAAGGGCAAGAGCAATACAAAAAAAAATAAAAGTCAGCAGCTACAAATACTGTAGCGGCTGACTTTAAATATAAGGACACTTACCTGTCCAGAGACCCCGTGATGTTGGCACCCCAAGCCGATTCGTCAATCAGTTTCAGGCGCAGGCTCCAGCATTGTAAGTAAAGAAAACCAGCAGTGAAACCTTCAGGCTTAATGTCATAGATTGACGATTCTACCCAGAAGTGGGAGTGGGTACCTTTCAAAACCAGGTACCCACTCCCCCCAAAAAAATGCCAAATGTGGCAGTTGAGAGGGGGAGGGTGAAAACAAGTGGAGCTTCCCCTTTTAGGTGGAGTTCCACTTTAAGTGATGACAAAAATAAATACGTGGCAACTGAATATAAACTTGCATTTACAAAGGGAACATCACAGAAAATTGTGCCATACAACAATGAAAACAAAAAAATCAATGTGAAAAAAACCATACAATGCACTCCAAAAAAACACCAAGACCAAATTCCAGATTGTGTATAAATATATTGACAAGCCACACAGTGATCTTCTTATTAAACATTTTCTTTGTCAGAAGGATTTGAAGCGGCATGGGTTTTCACAGCTTAGAGGCCTCAGTATAAAGAATCAGAAGAGTGTGGCCAGTAGGAGGCATAAGAGAAGGCTTTGGCCTCTGTAACTGTGCTCTTTATTGGCTCTCATCCTACCTATCCCACCGCACCTTCAGTGTCACTTACAACTCTACTTCCTCCTCTCCTCTCCTTTCTCCGTCGGTGGCCCCCCAAGGTTCTGTTCTTGGATGTCTCCTATTCTCAATCTCCTCCCTGGGTCAGCTGATAGCCTCCAATGGCTTTCAATATCATTTTTATGCTGACAACACCTAAATTTATCTATCTACCCCTCAGCTCACAACATCATTCTCCTCACGTATCACTAATTTACTGACTGCCATATCAGCCTGGATGTCACACCACTTCCTCAAACTCATCCTGTCCAAAAACTAGCTCATAATATTTCTTCCCCCATGTGCCCCTTCCCCTGAATTTTCTGTCAATGGCACAAACATCAACCCACCCCCAAATGCCATAATGCTAGTGTAATCCTGGACTCTGAACTCTCCTTTTGGCTCCACATCCAATCACTTTCCAAAGCTTGCTGCCTCAACCTCCGCAACATCTCCAAAATACACCCCTTCCTAAACAATGACTACACTATTTATTTCCTGATGTCAGAGTGTGTCTTTCCTGTACTCAGGAAGGAGGAAGTTATACAATAATTCATGCAGTAAAAACAGCAAATGCAGGGTGGCAGCATGCAAATAAACAAATAAAGTGGACTTCACCCTTCCCACCCATTCCTACCTCCCCTCCTCTCTCACAATTGAAACGTTCCCCTATTTAAATAATATATGCATTATTATTGATATTTTTTTCCTTTTTGGAAAGATTTCTTCTCACTTCATGTTCTGGTGATAACATTGTCACTTGGGCAGCAAGAGAGGGAACATCTACCAAATGTGGTCACTTGAAAAGTACCTTTTTATTGAAATGTACCGTCACTGGGAGTTTCTTCAACATCTAAAATGTTTAGAAGTCCTCCCCGTATGTCCATGACAGCTGAGGGTATCCCATACACTAGTAGAACATGGACCCAGAAGTGTATTTTCCTTTTCATGTACAGTGCCTTAAAAAAGTATTCATACCCCTTGAGATTTTCCACATTTTGTCATGTTACAACCAAAAACGTAAATGTATTTTATTGGGATTTGATGTGATAGACCAACACAAAGTGGCACTTGTGAAGTGGAAGGAAAATGATAAATGGTTTTCAATTTTTTTTTACAAATACATACGTGAAAAGTGTGGCGTGCATTCGTATTCAGCCCCCCTGAGTCAATACTTTGTAGAATCACCTTTTTGCTGCATATAAAACGTAATTTGAGCATTTTCATTCTAATGAGAGACATGTAATTGATAAACACACAGAAAGCGGAGAGATATACAAGAGAAATGAATAGCGTATGTAAGGATAAATCAGTAAAAATAAAATAAAAATGTGACCATACAGGAAAAAAGCCGTTTAAAGCTGCAGCTGTTGCCTACCAGAATATCCATAACAGAGAGGAAGGAGGCACAGTTTGCCACGAGTGAGCGTTTTGATGCGTGACTAGACCCATTGGGGTCTATTTTGGAGGTGAGGGGCTGGAGCACACTGGGTGTGGATTGCTTAAAGGGATCTGCAAGTTATCATCACATTCAATTTCGGTTTTGCACTTGGACACTTTTTCCTCCACTCCCCTTCCTTTTTTATATTTATATATATATATATATATATATATATATATATATATATATATATATATATATATAAAAGGAAGGGGAGTGGAGGAAATATATATATATATATTTTTTTTTTTTTATATGTATATTTTGAATTATCAATTTATTGCACATTGGCACCTGTGATTCTATATTAGCACCAGTACATTTTATTGCCACTTTATACTGTACATGTTTATGTATGTATATATATATATATATATATATATATATATATATATATATAACATTTTAGAGTGTACATATATAGCGCTGCTTCACTTGACTGCTATTTTAATCTAGTGTTGTGTGGTGACACTTCAGGAGTTCAGCAGCTGTATACACATTGAGTTACACTTTTTTATAGATATTAATCATCATACACTTTGAGTAGCGCACAAGTACCCCTCTTTTTCAATACTTTTTCAAGGCATTGCACTTGGTGCACTAGTTTTCAAAGCACTTTTCCTTTTATTGCCACATCAGGAACTAACACTGTGATTGTAGCGGACCGACACTCCCACTTGGCAGTTGGCACATAGGAAGCATTAAGTGAGTGGATTGCAGGTGCGTTTCTGCTAACAAGCAGGAGGTTGTAGTCTGTAATAAAGTATGTACAAATCCTTGCAATCATTTATCTTGCCTTAACAAAAGTGCAGCTACAAAAAAATCTTCTTTTTCTTTTAAATCTATTTCTCACAGATAATATTCTGGTCATCTTTTTTTACACCAATGAATCTTTCCCGAGTTATATGTAGGCCTCTCATTAAAGGACATAACCTGCTTCTGAAAGGTAAATCATCAATATAAATACCAAATATAATGTCTTTCAACAACGTTACTAGCTTCATCCAAATAGGCATACTACCCAGTGCCGGTGTTTTGTCAGAATTTGTAACGAAAGTGACGTTCCGTCTCCACCATTTTGCTACACCCCGCACTCGACCACAGTATGGATACAGGGAGAAGGTGGCAAGTGGACATCTTGTTACACCCACCGGAGTTTTGCATTTCACACTTATTTTTAACAGTAAACAAAGCTTATATAGGTGTCCGTTTATGAAGCAGTGATCAGCAGTGAACTCAAGGATCACCGCTGATCACAGTCCATAAACAGTTTATGAAAGAGAGATAATCGGGGGAGAAGTGTTTGAACTTGTTCTCCCGTCAATGATCTACGCACATGGAGAATCCTCATTGAATGACACAGTAACCGCCAGTTTATGAAGCTGCGATCTCAGCGCTTCACTGGCGATCTGTGTCAGAATTCACACTTCCCGATTCACCAGCTCAAAGGTGGAGAATCGGGGAGTGAAGAGAGAATGTGGGGGGATCTGAGGGGGAAGGAAGAAGATTTTTTAACTTCCTTATGCCTCCTTCAGACCCCCCAACACTGTAAGCATGTCCCCCTGTCATATTTATGTGTGTATATATATATATATATATATATATATATATATATATATATAATGTAGGGGGACTCCTTATTTTTTTAACATTAACCATGCCGTCTGTCAGTGTATTAAGCAGTGATAATTTATCACTGCTTAATAAATTAATAAATTCTGTGAATTTCTGGTACTGTAATCTCGTAAATTCTCACAAGATTCCAGTATTAGGGGCCGTTCTCCACTGTTTGAAGCATTTGTAGATCGCTTCACTCCTCCAAAGGTGAAGCGATCTACTCCGCTTCATAAACAGGCACACAGAGGAGAAAGATTTCCACTATGAATGCCAGAGAACGAAGCAGTGAATAGATTTCACTGCTTCATAAAAGGACACCATAGTGAAATGCAGTATTTAAAAATTTGTCTGACTGTTTAGATGTTGAATTTTAAGAGCAGCGGCAAGCCTGCTGATCTTGCAGGTTTGCTAATCTGACAGAACACTGCTGCTTTTAAAAATCAACATCAAAACAGCCTGAGGGATTTCAAAATACTGAATTTCACTATATAAGCTCCATTTACTGTTAAAAATAGGTGTAAAATGCAAGAAGCAAGACGCCGGTGGGTGTAACAAGATGTCCGGTTGCCGCTTTCTCACTGTATCTTCACTGTGGACAAGTGCAGGGTGTAGCAAGATGGCGGCGACAAAACATCACTTCCGTTACAAATTCTGTTGGGTCGCCTAATCTGATGAAGCACCAGCCCATGTTTAATCATTATGTAATTTAAAGTGTACCAAATGTTTTTTTATTGTTTATTAAGGGACACAGGGCCAGAAGGAATACTAAGGCAATATGGTTAAACTGCCACCTTCAGAAGAATTGAACACTAGTAACAAAAAACTGTTAACCAGTAAAACCTCTCATGCTTCAGTTTTTTGCTAGTGTTCTCAGAAAATGGATGTCTTTTCTCTTTGAATGAAAGCAGATCCTTTTTATTAAAATTATTTTCATTTATTTTTTTATCAAGATTTTTTTTCTTCTATCAAGAATCTTTATTTGCTGCAAAGCCAAGGGAGTTTATTTTGCAATTTTTAGGTATGGCTGATCCTTGGCATTGCCTTGGAAACTGTACCCAGACCCCACCATGACAAATACACTGGGCTCTGCTTGTGGCACTCTCCTGGTACCTAGTCCTGTTTTGTTATCCCCAGAGCACTCTGTCCGATGTGATCTATCTCACTGGGTACTGCATTGTCACTATTCAATACCTTGCTGTTGTGTCCTGAGAGCTGCTGCTCTCCAGACCACTGCAGTAGGTAAGGTGGCTTGCACTCCATTTTTTGTGGAGTGTGACTTGTGTACTTTGTCTCCTGCTGTATCCCCCTAAGGGTTAATCCTGCTGATTGTGTGCTGCGATGCTTGTATATCACCAACACTCTGAGTGCACAGACACTGCAACATTTTTAAATGTGTTGTAAAAGCCCAGGAGTGTGCTACTTGGTCTTCTGCTATTTCCCCTATGGGGCTGATGCTGTTGAGTATTAGTGTCAGGAAGCAAGTTGTTAGGTAATTTGGACAGGGTATAATCCCCAATCCTCATGAAACTGAATAGGTACTATGCCCGGCGGGTGCGGGTGTGGAGAGGCAACTTGTTGTACATCTTGGGACATGTAAGCGTTCCTTGATCATCTGATTGAGGGTGAATACTGCTGTATAAAATGTAAGCACATTGTTTCCCTGGAAGCCCAGGTTCTGAATCTGGGGAAGCAACTGTCACCATAAAGGAGAGCCAGGAACGTACACGGCAGGTGCCAGCAGGGGCCAGCACAGAGGCGGGTGGAGACAAAGAGGTGCAGGCACTAGGAAAGAGTAGATGGGTGACAGTCAGAAAGGGTAGAGGAGGAAGTGCCAGGGAGGCCGATCCAGGGCTGGAGCATCCCAATAAGTACGCTCCATTGAGTGACATTGGTGAAACCAGTCAGGAACCAGTGCTGCTGAAGCTGAGGGACTCTCCTAGCTTCCGGGGGAAGAGCTCCTCCAGTAAGAGTCGGGGGGGAAGCGAAGGGAAAGGAAAAACAGATTCTGGTGGTAGGGGACTCAATTCTTAGAAGGACAGAGAGGCCAATCTGTAACAAAGACCTGAAGTGCCGAACTGTATGTTGTCTACCGGGTGCTCGGGTTCGGCACATCATGGATCTGGTGGATAGATTACTGGGAGGGGCTGGGGAAGACCCAGCTGTCATGGTGCACGTTGGCACCAATGACAAAGTCAGAGGCAGATGGAGTGTCCTAAAGAACGATTTTAGGGACTTGGGAGCTAAATTGAGGAAAAGGACCTCCAAAGTAGTATTCTCAGGAATACTACCTGTACATCAAGCCACACCAGAAAGGCAGAGGGAGATTAAGGAAGTAAACAAAGCTGAAGAGCTGGTGTAGTAATGAGGGGTTTGGGTTCCTGGAGAACTGAGCCAACTTCTCAGTCGATAACCAGTACTATTGAAGGGATGGACTGCACCTAAATGAGCAGGGGGCAGATCAGCTGGTAATGAAAATGGCCAAAAAGTTAGAGGGGTTTTTAAACTAGGCGATGGGGGGGAGGGTCCAGAGGTATTGATAGTCAGCGCGGAACATATTCCATAAGCACATAAACCCAAGATAAGTATAGTAGCAAGCCCTAGTTACAATCTCGGAACACCCAATAAGAGGATAATATGTGACCGGTCTAAACTATGTGGCATGTTCACCAATGCCAGGAGCCTGGCGGACAAGATGGGTGAACTAGAGATACTGTTGTACGAGGAGGATTTGGATTTTGTGGGAATTTCAGAGACCTGGTGCAACAGCTCTCATGGTTGGCTGGCAACCATTCAAGGGTATACCCTTTATCGCAAGGATAGAGAGGGTAAAAAATGGGGAGGGGTATGCCTATATATCAAGAATAATGTACAAGTGAATGTGAGAGATGACATCACTAAGGGAGCTAGGGAGGAGGTGGAATCCTTATGGGTAGAGCTCCAAAGGAATTAAGCTAAGGGATAAATAATACTGGGAGTATGCTATAGGCCCTCTAACCTGAGGGAGGAAGGGGAGACAGATCTCCTCTCACAATTTGGATTAGCAGCAAGGATGGGAATTGTTATCATAATGGGGGATTTTAATTATCCAGACATAGATTGGCCAGAGGGAGCCACAGATTCATCTAAGGCTCGCCAGTTCCTAAATGTCTTGCAGGACAATTTTATGGTTCAGATGGTAGACGCACCAACTAGAAATAAAGCGTTACAGGATCTACTGATTACCAACAATACAGACCTGATCACAGATGTGAAAATACGGGGCAATTTAGATAACAGCGATCACAGGTCAATTGGCTTCAGTATAAATCACACAAATAGGAAACATAAGGGGAATACAAAGACACTGAATTTCAAAAGAGCCAACTTCCCTAAACTACAAACCTTGCTAGAAGGCGTAAATTGGGATAAAATCTTAGGAACAAAGAACATGGAGGAGAGATGGGTTTGCTTTGAGAACATATTAAATAAGGGCATTAGCCAATGCATCCCATTGGGTAATACATTTAAAAGAGCGAACAAAAGTCCTGGATGGCTTAACTCCAATGTAAAAATGCATATAAAAGCAAAGGAGAAGGCCTTCAAAAAATACGAGGTTGAGGGATCATCATCAGCATTCAGACTTTATAAAGAATGCAACAAGAAATGTAAGGGTGCAATAAAGATGGCTAAGATAGAACATGAAAGACAGATAGCGGAGGAGAGCAAAAAAAATCTTAAGAAATTCTTTAAGTATGTAAACAGTAAAAAAGGGAGGACAGACCATATTGAATTTATTCTTCTCCTCAGTCTTCACGAGGGAATCGGGGGGCTTCAGTAACCAAAACTGCAGTGTTTATCCTCATGACACATCACAGGAAGCACCTCCATGGTTAACAGAGGACAGAATTAAAATTAGACTTGGGAAACTTAACATTAATAAATCACCGGGACCAGATGGCTTGCAGCCGAGGGTACTTGGGGAACTAGTAAGTAATTGCCAGACCATTGTTCCTAATTTTTACTGACAGTCTACTGACTGGAATGGTACCAGATGATTGGAGAAAAGCCAATGTAGCACCGATATTTAAAAAGGGCCCAAAATACATCCCTGGGAATTACAAACCAGTTAGCCTAACATCAATAGTATGTAAACTCTTGAAGGGGATTATAAGGGACTATATACAAGATTTTAGTAATGAGAACAGTATCATTAGCAGTAATCAGCATGGATTCATGAAGAATTGTTTTTTCCAAACCAATCTATTAACCTTCTATGAGGAGGTGAGTTGCCATCTAGATAAAGGAAGGCCCATAGACAAGGTGTATGTGGATTTTGCAAAAGCATTTGACACAGTTCTCCATAAACATTTACTGTACAAAATAAGTTATATACAGTTCAGTCTCTGTATTTGCAGATGATACTAAGCTAAGCAGGGCAATAACTTCTCCACAGGATGTGGAAACCTTGCAAAAAGATCTGAACAAATTAATGGTGTGGGCAACTACATGGCAAATGAGGTTCAATGTAGAAAAATGTAAAATAATGCATTTGGGTGGCAAAAATATGAATGCAATCTATACAGTGGGGAGAGAACTTCTGAGGGAATCTAGGATGGAAAAGGACCTGGGGGTCCTAGTAGATGATAGATTCAGCAATGGCATGCAATGCCAAGCTGCTGCTAACAAAGCAAACAGATTATTGGTATGCATTAAAAAGGGGATTAATTCCAGAGATAAAACAATAATTCTCCCGTTCTAATTCTCCCGTCCGGCCGCACCTAGAGTATGCTGTCCAGTTCTGGGCACCAGTCCTCAGGAAGGATGTACTGGAAATGGAGCGAGTACAAAGAAGGGCAACAAAGCTAATAAAGGGTCTGGAGGATATTAGTTATGAGGAAAGGTTGTGAGCACTGAACTTATTCTCTCTAGAGAAGAGACGCTTGAGAGGGGATATGATTTCAATATACAAATACCATACTGGTGACCCCACAGTAGGGATAAAACTTTTTCACGGAAGGGAGTTTAACAAGACTTGTGGTCACTCATTAAAATTAGAAGAAAAGAGGTTTAACCTTAAACTACGTAGAGAGTTCTTTACTGTAAGAGTAGCAAGGATGTGGAATTCCCTTCCACAGGCAGTGGTCTCGACACGGGGCATTGATAGTTTCAAGAATCTATTAGATAAGCACCTGAACGACCGCAACACACAGGGATATACAATGTAATACTGACATATAATAACACACATAGATTGGACTTGATGGACTTGTGTCTTTTTTCGACCTCACCTAATATGTAACTATGTAATTATGCTATAAAGATTAAATACAAAGGTTTCAAAGTTTCTGCTCAAACCTGTTCACAGTCCCCAAAAGCATACACCCCACTCTGTATCTAAAGTTATTCAATACCTTCATTTGGATGCAAATATTGGCCATGTAATCCACCAATGCAATCATTCCTTTTCTTCTTCCGAGACTTTATGGCCTCTGTGGGCATCAAGGGTGCCTACTTGCATGTTCTTATTTTTCCAGCTCATCAAACCTACCTGTGTTTTGCCATGGGCACACAATACTACGAGTTTGTTGCCCTTCTCTGTGGTCTGTCCAGTTTACCTTGAGTATTCAGCAAGGTGCTAGCCTCTGTGCTTGGTCTGCTGTGTTCAAAAATATATAATTACATTGTGGGATTTTTTGGATGACCTTCTGCTGAAAGATCAGTCCACTCAGATACTGACGATCAATATCCAAAACACTCTTCAGACACTACAAAAATGTTGTACTGACTCAACTCAGTTGGAGTATTGAGGTCTCTTTTAGATACTGCTCAGTCCAGAATTATTCTTCCATAGGACAAAATCCTGACTTTCTGCTCCCAAGTTCAGTCTCCACAGTGCAGTGCAGTCCAGGAGCTATCCAACTCTCAAGGTTTGCATGTTGCCCAATTCCAATCCAGATCACTGCAACTCAACATTCTTACTGTGTGGCAGAAGAAAATACAGTCTCTTGACCTACCAATGTGTGTGACACAGATGGCCAGGTTGTCTTTGGCCTGGTGGCTCAGGAAGATTCTTATGATGGAGTCCAACCTGGCAGGCTAGGGTGAAATCCTGGAAAAATATACAAAATAATTCTGCGCTGCCCTAGAGAAAAAATAGCAGCTAACACGGACATCAAGATATATGCCAAGTAAAGAGAAAACAAAATAAGTGTAGCGCTAAATGGGTTTAAAAATATCAGAGATGACAAAATAAACCAGCAGTTCCAAACGTAGAATATGGGAGGGAATCATCCATAAATATTAATCCTGATGTTAGAAAGTCCTCTGAAGATATATGACTTCAAACATGTAGCAAATCAATAGGTGTATGACATCTAGGATGAAGACAGACACACCACCACCAACACTGAAGAGGCTTACCAGATTGAATGGACCCAAAGGGGCATACGCCGGATTGGGTCAGACAAAGCTTAGGTGGTCAGTGGCTGTAGATGGTCCTGAGGGGTGATGGCTTCTTGGTGGAAGAAGGTGGAGTGTGTGCAGCTTGCTGCTGCTGCTTCAAGACAGACCTGTGTCTGAAAAGCTGTCTGCCCTGTGTGTGACTACATCCCTGATTCACACTATGTGGCCTTCCTTCCTTTCTCCCCATTTGCCATCACTACCACTCGGTTCTTAACACTGTTCTGAGGGATACTACAACACCGTTAACACCGCTCTGAGGGATACTACAACCTACGGTTCATTCCATAAACATCACCCCTCCGGGCCATGTACAGCCACTGACTACCTAAGCTTTGCCTGACCCAATCCGGCGTATGCCCCTTTGGGTCCATTCAATCTGGTAAGCCTCTTCAATGTTGGTGGTGGTGTGTCTGTCTTCATCCTAGATGTCATACACCTATTGATTTGCTACATGTTTGAAGTCATATATCTTCAGAGGACTTTCTAACATCGGGATTAATATTTATGGATGATTCCCTCCCATATTCTATGTTTGGGACTGCTGGTTTATTTTGTCATCTAGGGTGGAATCCTGGATACCCTGTCCTTGCAGGGGACTTGGTTACTGAAGGAAACTCTTTTCCCCAACATACTGGAGCTATGAGCAATTCAGTTAACCCTTCAACGTTGCACCTCTCAACTGTATGGTTATGTGATCTGGAGACAGTTGGACAATATCATTGCTGTGGCAGATGTCAACCATCAATGTCACATTCCAGCTCTGTCCACTGTATAGATTGCAGAGTCAACAGCGCCTGGAGAATTATCTCTTCACCCAGAGGTGCTTCAGGACCTCTGCCACAGGTGGGGCATGCCGGATGTGGATTTTCTGGCTTCCAGATTTAACAACAAAGTAAGGTTTGTCTCCAGGTCCATGGCTAGATTGTGTGACTGAAAGAGGAAAAACAACGAGGCTCCTTCTGTTTCCTTCAGCCCTTCAGTCCCAATGGGCTCGGACCAGCTTGGCTCCACTTGTGTAATTGCGGTAAGATGCGGGCTGCTCGGAGCGGCTCGTGCACTTTCGATAGCATTCGGCAGTAATCACCTCAGTTCACCCACACTTAGCGTGATTGGCCGGGAATAGTAGGCTTTGTAGGAGGTCTCTTTCTCTGTCCCTCCCGTCTTTACACCGGCTTTCGGGGGACGCTCTAGAGATGTCTGTCGGCCATCGCTTGTTCATTGCCAAGGTAAGACAAGGATATTCTGGTCAGTTTAGTCAGATCGCCTCGTAGCACTCTGCTTCATGCCGCCTGTTGTAGAAAGGGTTGGGAGCGATCCATAAAATTATTGGGATTTAGATCAGCTGTTTGCCTGGGCAGGAGGAGCGAGCTCAGCGCACGTCCATCTCGGTCAATCCCCTTCCCCCGTCTCAGTGCAGTAACATGTTAACACCTTTAATTCCATGTGAAAACATACAGAAATGCACTTACATTTGTTTTAAAATCAATGAGCAGTGTAAAATAGAAGGTCCGGTATCTCATGCAGTCCACGGACCAAACCGGAAGTCCTGCGCATTTCGTCAGTACGACATCATCAGGAGCTGCTTTATATGGACTAATTAAAAATACCAGGACTTGATTATATATTGATCTGGAGTGTTAAGAGTGTTAAGTTTTTAAGTTACATAAGTTGTCACTTTATCAATTGCATATTTATTTATCATCATTGATGGTTTGTACATATTCACTTACCCTGTGCTCTGTTCACAAAAAATTAGCACCTGTCACTTTATTATGAAACCAGGATTTGTTTGTTTAACCATTTCAGCCCCGGAAGGTTTTACCCCTTCATGACCAGGCCATTTTTTGCGATACGGCACTGCATTGCTTTAACCACTTAAGGACCGAGTCTCTTTCTGAGATTTGTTGTTTACAAGTTAAAAACATTTTTTTTGCTAGAAAATTACTTAGAAGCCACAAACATTATACATTTTTTTTTTCTAACACCCTAGAGAATAAAATGGCGGCCGTTGCAATACTTTCTGTCACACCATATTTGCGCAGCGGTCCTACAAGCGCACTTTTTTTTTAAAAAAAATACACTTTTTTGAATTAAAAAATAAGACAACAATTTTTTTTTTTATATTGTGAAAGATAATGTTAACCTGAGTAAATTGATACGCAACATGTCACGCTTCAAAATTGCGCCCGCTCATGGAACGGTGACAAACTTTTATCCTTAAAAATCTCCATAGACGACGTTTAAAAAATTCTACAGGTTGCATGTTTTGAGTTACAGAGGAAGTCTAGGGCTAGAATTATTGCTCTCGCTCTACCAATTGCGGCGATACCTCACGTGTGTGGTTGAACACTGTTTTCATATGCGGGTGCTACTCACGTATGTCTTCGCTTCTGCACGTGAGCTCGGCGGGACGGGGCGCGTTTAAAAAATTTTTTTCTTATTTATTTTACCTTTTATTTTTTATTTTTACACTGTTCTTTTTTTTTTTTAAAATGTGTCACTTTTATTCCTATTACAAGAAATGTAAACATCCCTTGTATAGAAAAAAAGCATGACAGGACCTCTTAAATATGAGATCTGGGGTCAAAAAGACCTCAGATCTCATATTTACACTAAAATTCAATTTAAAAAAAAGAAAATTTTGTCATTTGAATTTTTTTTTTTAAAATAGCCTTTTAAGAGCTATGGGCGAAGTGATGTTTTGATGTTGCTTCCGCCCTGCAATGGTATGGAGATGGGTGGGGGCTATCTTCCCCTTACCCATCTCCATACCACACATGGAAGAGGACCCAATCGCCTCCGCCGCTGCCAACGGCTCCGGTAAGCAGCGGAGGGCAGCGGAGGGCACCAGAGAGCGGCAGGGGGGGCCCTCTCCCGCTGCCGATAAAAGTGATCTTGCGGCAAATCTGCCACAGAGACCACTATTATCAGACCGCCCGCTGAAGAAGAGGATATCGGGGTTATGGCAGCTAGCTGCTGCCATAACAAAGATATCCCTCTTCAAACAGCTGACGTATATCGGCATGCGGCGGTCCAGAAGTGGTTAACTGACAATTTCGCATCATGCGACGCTGTACCCAAATAAAATTGATGTCCTTTTTTTTTTTTTTTTTTTTTTTTCCTTTTTACACACAAATAGAGCTTTCTTTTGGTGGTATTTGATCACCTCTGAGGTTTTTATTTTTTCAACAAAAAAAAGACAATTTTGAAAATTATATTTTTTACTTTTTGCTATAAAACATACCCAATAAAAAAAATCTAATTTATTTATCAATTTAACATGTATTCAGCTACATGTTTTTGGTTAAAAAATCCCAATAACCCTATATTGATTGGTTTGTGCAAAAAGTTATCGTGTCTACAAACTATAGGATATTTTTATGGCATTTTTATTTTTACTAGTAATGGCGGCGATCAGTGATTTTCAGCAGGACAGCGACATTGCGGATGACAAATCGGACACTAAGTGACACTTTTTGAGGACCAGTGACACTAATACAGTGATCCGTGCTAAAGAAATGCACTCTCACTGAATAAATGACACTGGCAGAGAAGGGGTTAACATCAGGGGCAATTAGCAGGAACACAAGATCTCTCTCTTCCTCTCTGACAGAACATCGGTCTGCCTTGTTTACACAGGTAGACCGCCGTTCTGCCTCTCCTACAAACAATCGGTGAGTCCTGGTGGCCTTCGTGGCCACCGGACCCACTGATTGGCCCCCGCTGTGTCCAACCACCACTCATGCGCCAGAGACCCAAAAGAGTAAACAACCTACAGGTACGCTGTTTCGCCCAGCCGGGCTGCCCTGCCACAGTAAACGTGCGGTGGGCGGTCCAGAAGTGGTTAATTTGGATTGACATAATATATGTGTAGCTCTACCTCACTGAGGGCAGCTTGATATTGTATGTTCTTCTGTGCAGCCTTCACCCTGTGAACTTTCCAGCCCTTCTGGCACTCTAGGTTCAGACATGACGTGTATACCTTTAAATAACACACTGACACCGCTCTCTTAGATTTACTCAATAAAAGGAGAAACTTATAGGAGTGTTAATTCAGGAATATCAGCCAAGACTCAGCTGAGGTAACTCTCAGAGCAGTTAGACAAAAATGGCAATAACAAGTAAATGACACTAGTGTACAAAATAACAGACAATAAGCAACGGATTTCTTAAAGAGTGTTTTGTTGTTGTTAGTACTACTACTACTACTAAAGGGAAAACCTAAGCCGGCCTATAATACCCTTTATCCTAATGAGAGATGGAGTAGTATAGATGCCGCTAACTTGTCCCCTTTAGGAGCACTGAAAAGACAGTGTTCCGAATACAAGGCCTTGCAATTATCTTCACCGGCAGTTGGAGCTCAGAAAAGCAAAGAATTCTTAAATGTGGCAAAGTGAACCTTGACCAGACTAGTGACAAATCCTCTGGGCAATCTGAGTCTAAGATGTCTGTATACAGTGTTCAAAGTGATGTGCTAATGGCTGGTAACTGGATTTTTAGGCATGTGCCCGCTCACCGATCCTGATGACCACAGTGGTTAACCGCAAGAGAGCGTGGGTCTGGCGGCAGATCCCTTTTAAGCCTCTCCCATATTTCTCCCCTGGAGAGAATGGCTTGCTGGGAAGTGTAGTTTATAGATAATTCAACAGTTCAGCGATGGCTGCTCAAGAGACTATAGTTCCCACGTTGCTCTCCTCTAAGTTCAAACATGTGATGCATGTAATCCGAGCCCAGCACTAGAGGGACACAGAGCCTAAGGCCCAGCACTCACAAGGGCCTCGCAGCCGCCTAATTTGCCTGTGATCAAACACTGATTACAGTGCTGGCGGCTCACCCTACCCCCGCTGGAACTCTGTGGCCCAGGGACTGACTGACCAATTGGGTACTGGCCAAAAGCAGCCTCGTCATGGAGCGTCCAGTCCGGTGGCAGCAGGTACAGGACAACAAAGGACTCTAGGTGGCGGCAGTGTCCGGATGACGGCACCCGGCTCCAGGTGCCATCTCCACAAGATGTGCGGGCAGCATGTCCATGTTGGTGCCTAAGGCAGCTGGGGCTGCTCCTTCAGCCTGCACTGCTCACTCAGTTGCTCCACACCTGCCCGGTCGCCTATTCGAGTCAGCAGTCCCCATGACTGTGAAGAGGAAGGATGGAGCTCCAATGTCTTTGATGCTGCCTGGCTGACCACGCGCGACCGATGAGAAAGTAAGTGCCCATGCAGCCCCCCCATGTGCCTGGATAGGAGGAGCGGTGGGGCGGCTGCATATAGAGGAATTGAGCTTTCCATATTCCTCCATGCAGCCGCTGAATGCTTGCAGGAGGGAGAGGAGGAGAATCAAGCATTCAGCAGCTGCATGAAGGAATATGGAAAGCTCAATTTCTTTCTGCCCCTCAGTGTTCTCCAGCTCTCCCCATCACTCTCCAGCCCCCACCCCTGTGCTCTCCACCCTCCCAGTGCTCTCCACCCCCACGTCCTCTCCAGCCTCCAAGTGCTCTCCAGCTCTCCCCATCGCTCTCTAGCCCCCCACAGTGCTCTCCAGTCCCCGTGCTCTCCACCCCTGTTGTTTCTGGCCCACCCAGTGCTCTCTAGACCCTCATTGCTCTCCAACTCTCCCCATCACTCTCAAGCCCCCCAATGCTCTCTACCCCCCTCACTGCTCTCTCCCCCCCTGCTCTTTGTCCCCCCCGGTGCTCTCCACCCCTGTTCATTATGCCCCCCAGTGCTCTCCCCATCACTTCCCAGCCTCCCCCCTGTGCTCTCCAGTCCCCACCCCTGTGCTCTCCACCCCTGTTCTTTCTGCCCCCCAGTGCTCTCCAGCTCTCCCCATCGCTCTCCAGCCCCCCACAATGCTCTCCAGCCCCCCACAATGCTCTCTGCCCCTCCAGTGCTCTCCAGCTCTCCCCATTGCTCTCCTGCCCCCCCACAGTGCTTTCCAGACCCCCATAATGCTCTCCAACCCTCTGCTTTCTGCCCCTCCAGTGCTCTCCAGCTCTCCCCATTGCTCTCCTGCCCCCCCACAGTGCTTTCCAGCCCCCCGTGCTCTCCACCCTTGTTCTTTCTGGCCCTCAAGTGCTCTCTAGCTCTCCAGCCCCTACCGCTGTGCTCTCTCCCCCCTGTTCTTTCTGCCCCCCTCAGTGCTCTCCAGCCTCCCCCCCCAGTGCTCTCCAGTTCTATCGCTCTCCTGCCCCCACAGTGCTTTCCAGCCCCCCCATGCTCTCCACCCCTGTTATTTCTGGCCCTCCAGTGCTCTCTAGCTCTCCCCGTTGCTCTCCAGCCCCCACCCCTGTGCTCTCCACCCCCCAGTGCTCTCTGCCCCCCTATTTCTCTTTGCTCCCCCCTGCTCTTTGTCCCCCCCAGTGCTCTCCAGCCCCCCATGCTCTCCACCCCTGTTCTTTCTGCCCCCCCAGTGCTCTCCAGTTCTCCCTATCACTCCCCAGCCTCCCCCCTGTGCTCTCCAACCTCCACTCCTGTGCTCCCTAGCCCCAACCCCAGTGCTCTCCACTCCCCCCCAGTGCTCACTGCCCCCCACAGTGCTCTCCAGCCCCGTGCTCTCCACCCCTGTTCTTTCTGCCCCCCCCCCCCGGTGCTCTCAAGCTCCCCCATCGCTCTCCAGCCCCCACCCCTGTGCTCTCCGCCCCCCCAGTGCTCTCCGCTCCCCCAATGCTCTCCAGCTGCTCCAGAGTGCTCTCCAGCCACCCCATGCTCTCCACCCTGCTCTTTCTGCCCCCTCAGTGCTCTCAAGTTCCCCCCAGTGCTCTTCGCCCCCCCCCCAGTGCTCTCCAGCCCCCCAGTGCTCTCTGTCCCCCTGTGCTCTCCCCCCTGTTCTTTTTGGCTCCCCCCAGTGCTCTCAAGCTCCCCCCATTGCTCTCCACTCCCCATCCCTGTGCTCTCTACTCCCCCAGTGCTTTCCACCCCCATGTGCTCTCCAACCCCGCCAGTGTTCTCCACTCCCCCCCTGCTCTCCAGCTCCCACCCAGTGCTCTCCACTCCCCCCCCCCCAGTTCTCTTCACCACCCCTGTGCTTTTTCCTGGCCCCTCTCACTCTCTGCAGCTCTGCTAGGTGCCCCACTTCTTTCTCCTGCTGGCTGATGCAGGGGATTTGTCAGGATGGAGAGCAGGGAAGGGACCGGTATCATGGGCTGCTCAGTCTAAAATGCTGGGCTTATTTTTTTTGTCCCAGTGCGGGCCTGGCAAGGAAGATGAGCAGCGAGGGCAGCAAGCACCGATAGCCTTGGAGGAAGAAGAGCTCTGAAGACCTCCCAGGCTGACTGAGGCTAGAAAATGAGGACGGGCAGAAGGTGCAGGTGGCCAGGGATCACTCCATCTCACACCAAACAGATCCTCTGGAAGGAGAAAAATACTGTCCCCATCCAGAACGAGAACAGACCCTGCCTGCTGCTGGCGCTGGTATGGAAGGCACCATACTGAGCATAACACACACAACTTCCCACAGACAGGGACTGCAGACTGGGACATGGGGCACAGGAGGGGCTGCAGACAGGGACAGAGCTAGGGATCTCTCTCTCCCTCACTCCCCTCTCCCTTACCCCCCCTCTCCCTCTCTCTCCCCCTCTCTCTGTCCCCTCCCTCTCTCTCTCCCCCCTCTCTCCCCCCTCTCCCCATTTATTCTCTCTCTCTCTCTCTCTCCAAACCCTCTCTTTCTCCCTCCTCTCTCCCTGCGCTGTGCTGGTATCCCCCCACTCTCCTTCCCCTGTGGATGTAGAATGACTCAGTGACACCCCTCCTCATTCTCCCAAGGCACAGGGAAAATACCTAGAGGGGTTGTCACCTTGCTGGGTACCAGATATTTTATTGGCTGCATATGTCTGATGGGTGAGGAGGGTGCCCTGGAAGTGGTGCTCATGAACTGTGTGCTAGATCCGTGCATCTTTCTGCAGCCATTTTTATTGATTGAATTTTTTTCCCATTATGGGCGTGAGTTGGGCGTTGTGTCTAAGTTTTGCCTAAGGCCTCACAAAGGCTAGAGCCGCCTCTGCATATAGCTGTAGTCTGCTCCCGGCTACATATGTTTAAAGTCACTATATATTCATCAACTGTCACTTAAAGAATACTTATCATTTTTGGAATTAGGATGCTAGTCACTACAGTTCATTAAATAGAGTACCTTGAGAGGTGCACAATCATCAGCACCTTAAACATACACATCTGTAGAGCAGTGCCACGCCCACTGTTTTTCCTGATTTTTTTCATACAGACCCTACCTAGGTAGGAGTCTCAGTGGAGGCAGCAGCTCTCATTATAGTATACACGTAACCATCTGTGCGGAACACCCCCAAGCTTCTTTTCTTCCTTGTCTGTTCTGCAGAATTGAGAAAGTGGGTATTCCAGTGATACTCATTACAAAACCTGGCCCAGGCAGGTGTGGTAATTAGACCTCATCAGGCTCCTGGTAGATTCTCCATGGCGTCTTCCAGACTAACCAGATCTTTTGTCCCAAGTACCAATCTACCATCCAGCTTCATGAAAGCTGGCTTTATTGGCAAGGCTGTTTAAGGCCAGGTATTAAAGGCTCACATGTTGCAAGGCAAGGCAGTTTTATCCCAGGAAATACTCCATGGGACACATCCTAACTTTCTCCAATCTAGTAGTACTATCAAAGGTCAGATCTTGTCACAGCTCTCATTGATATGAGTGGTGTCATATTAGACCATTTGCTATCATTCTTTGGTAAAGGCCTTTATAGAGGGTATAGCTCTTAGTTCCACCTGTGTGCTGTTGTGAGTGTGGTATGGAATCTTAATTAAGATCTTGACCTCTCTGCGGCCTTTGATACTGTTGACCACCCGCTCCTTCTCAATAAACTACATTCCCTTGGCCTCCGAGATTCTGCTCTATCCTGGTTCTCTGGCTATTTATCACAGCGCTCCTTCAGTGTCACCTACAACTCTGTCTCCTCCTCTCCATTGCCCCTTTCTGTGGGGGTCCCCCCAGGCTCGGTTCTTGGACCCCTTCTCTTCTCTATCTACACCTCCTCCCTTGGTCACCTAATAACTGCCCATGGCTTCCAATACCACTTATACGCTGATGACACCCAAATCTATCTGTCTACTCCTCACCTCACTCCTTCAGTCTCCTCTCGCATTACTAACTTACTAACTGACATATCAGCATGGATGTCGCACCACTTCCTTAAACTAAATCTCTCTAAAACTGAGCTATTAATATTCCCCCCCGCCCGTGCCCCCCTCCATGACTTTTCCATCAAAATCAACAATGCAACCATCAGTCCCTCCCCTCACGCCAGGGTACTAGGTGTAATCCTAGATTTTGACTTGTCATTTCAGCCTCAAATCCAATCGCTGTCAAAAGTTTGTAGAATTCACCTCCGCAACATCTCTAAAATTCGCCCTTTTTTAACAAATGAAACCACCAAGCTCCTCATTCACTCCCTTGTTATCTCTCGCCTTGACTATTGCAACTCCCTTCTCATTGGCCTACCGCTCCATAGGCTATCCCCTCTTCAGTCTATCATGAATGCTGCTGCCAGACTTATCCACCTTACCAACCGCTCAGTGTCTGCCAACCCTCTACTTCAATCCCTACACTGGCTCCCAATCACCCAGCGAATTAAATTCAAAATTCTAACCACAACATACAAAGCCATTCACAACTCTGCCCCAAGCTACATCACTAATCTTGTCTCCAAATATCACCCAAATCGACCTCTCCGCTCTTCTCAAGACCTCCTGCTTTCAAGCTCTCTCATCTCCTCCTCCCATGCTCGTCTCCAGGATTTCTCCAGAGCCTCTCCCATCCTCTGGAACTCGCTACCTCCATCTATCCGGCTATGCCCTACTCTTGCTACCTTCAGGCAATCCCTGAAAACTCATCTCTTCAGGAAAGCCTATCACGTCTCCAACTAATCTCCTACCACTTCCACCAGCTCATTCCCCACAGTTACAACCTTTTGTACCACCTGCCCCACCCTATTAGATTGTAAGCTCTTCTGAGCAGGGCCCTCTTAATCCTATTGTATTGTATTGTATTATAACTGTATTGTCTCCCTTTTATATTGTAAAGCGCTGCGTAAACTGTTGGCGCTATATAAATCCTGAATAATAATAATAATAATAATAAAAAGATCTCAGTGTTTTGTTTTTCAACTACTCAAACCTTACGGTAAAAGTTTTGAGCTTTGTTCACATAATCAGTACATACCGCAATACTTTCCTGAGTTTGTTTAATTTATGGGGATTTCTTACCAATGCATAAATATCTCCCAATAAAATTAATAAGTAAATAATTTTACTTTATTCATTAACAAGTATAGTTATACAGTTTCATACAGAACTTGAATTTATGGTGATTGATATTTCACATACACATTATCAAAATAGCAACACGGCAATAAGACGATATTTCTTAATATATTATAAAGTAACTCAGGGGAGCCCAAATTGTTCTGTTAGAAAAATATGTGTAGTAATCGCGCTTTAAGTTCAAGAACACAATATTCCTTGTTGCTCGGAGAAACAGTCCTCTGAATTTATCTAGCCGGAAGGAATCCAAAGTATGTCTCACTTTGTCAACAGATAAATATTGCCAATTTGAAAGAAATATTAATCCAAAAGAGCTACTAAATTGAATGGGGCAATGTGGTTTCTCTGGGACCACAGTAATTTAAATTGATGTAATACAAGTTTATGTATGAATTCCCCCAAACACGGCTTCAATAATACACAGCCTAGACAATCAATATGGGCAAATTATTACTGATAAACTACCCTACACACTGCACGTGATAATGTTAACACATAAACTATGAACTACAATCCCTACAATTATGAGAGAAAAAGATAATTAATATTCGTCTGGTCTGTATCTTATCAACAATTTAAAAGGGGAAGATATCCGACAAATTTCAAGTACTTCAAGTAGTTTCAGTCACAAGGTCCAGCAAGATGGGGTGTGGTCAATTATCAGCAGGCCTCTTGATCATCTAGGGGTGTATCCGGTGTGTGGGTCTGTAATCCCTCTCTATGGCCCTCACATCCTTGTATGTATGTATGTATGTATACCTCTCCACCACCGCTCCTGCCCATTGAAATCAATGGGGCAGTGTGGCTATACCGCCAGCAAAGCGCTGCTGCAGCAGCGCTTTGCTGGTGATTTTAACCCTTTCTCAGCTGCTAGTGGGGGTTAAAAGCTCCCTGCTAGCGGCCGAATACCTCCGCAAATACGACGGTAAAGCGCCACTAAAAATAGTGGCGCTTTACCACCGGTGCCGCCCCCGTCCTAGTGTGAAAGGGGCCTTAATCAGCCTTCTCTGTTGGGAGGGGGGAACGCTCTCCTGGAGTGATGACTCCTAAGCTGAAAGCTCCATGAAAAATATAATATTTTAATGTATCTCGGCCATGACAGTGCCCACCTGTGACTCCATGGAATCTCAGCCTGGTTCTGCCAGCTCTTTAAAAACTACCTTTTGAACCCATCAGAGATATTCCTCTGTCAACACTTTCCCACAAGGTTGTTGTCCTCCTCCTGTGGGGCGAGTTTCTGAGTTGGTGGCTCCCTCTTGTAGTGAAACCTTTCAAGGGGTTTCCTTTGACCTCCGGCCTCTTTTCTCCCTAAGGTGGTTTCCTCCCTTCACCTTAACAAGATATTATATTTCCATCTTTCTGTCCTGCTCCAGTTTATCCAAAGAATATTTTTTTCTGTCGAGGCACCCCCCCCCCCCTTTTTTATAGATTTGCAAGGTTACCACTAAGTCTTCTGCTTACACACTTTATTAAGTTCACCAGGTCAATGTTCAGGCCTCTGCTGATGCCAGCTTTGGTTCCAAGGTCCTTCAGGCAGCTCTTTGTGCTGCAACTAGCCCCCTGTTTTGCCCTGTTGTTTGAGGGCCTATAGTATTTTGTTTGCTGTGTTGCCTACCCCTCAGTTTATAGATAAATTAGACTCATGTGGGCTGGCATGTAATTGCCATCATCCCTTGGTATACTAAACAAAATAATACCTCAAGATTTTGGGATTTTAAAGGCAATGTAAACAGATAATTTTTATAAAAAAATATATTTTATTAATACAAAAATATCTAAAAACAATGATCATGTGGCTCCAAACAAATTAATTAAAGTTGATACATAAAAATACATAGAGTGACATATGATGGTATCAGAAAGTAGCAAAATACAGCTAAGTTCAACAAAGAGATAAATAACATAGCTCTAGGTGATATGTAGTTGCAAAATCCGACGCGTTTCGAGAAAGTACATAAAAATTCTTCATCAGGGACATATAGCAACTTTGTATTCTGATGTTCAGATGTTGATCCTAAGACTGGGGAGAGAACAACTCCAAACTAAGAACTCCACCACCAACAGCATTAGCCCTCCATCGCATTTAGGGGTCCAAGCAAGAGTATAACACTCAACAGGGACATCAAATACCTAGGGCTCCACCAATATTTATAATGCAAACCCATTGCCATCGACCAATATAAAGAAAAATGAGCGGTCCCCCCAGAGAGAGTGATCACCTTGTGATTGAACCAAAAATCCTCAATACACACAGTGGAGCTGACGTGGGCTACGTATCACCTAGAGCTATGTTATTTATCTCTTTGTTGAACTTAGCTGTATTTTGCTACTTTCTGATACCATCATATGTCACTCTATGTATTTTTATGTATCAACTTTAATTAATTTGTTTGGATCCACATGATTATTATTTTTAGATATTTTTGTATTAATAAAATATATTTTTTTATAAAAATTATCTGTTTACATTGCCTTTAAAATCCCCAAATCTTGAGGTATTATTTTGTTTGGCCTACCCCTCAGTTGGCCTGCTCTGGAAGGTCCAAGTTGTCTGAGAATTCTTTTTGACCCTGTGTCCCTTAATAAACGATAAAGAAAACAGGATTTTTGACTTTCTGTGAAATCCTTTTCTTTGAGTTAATTTAAGAAATTCGGAGACAAGTAGGTTTATACTGCTGTAGTACTACCCCCACAGGAGCCACTTGGTAGATTGGATTCTCTGTTTCTCTGCCTCGACTCAGAGAATTTACTTTTTTGCTGAATGTGTCCTGTCTGGAAGATTTCCCTTAACTTCCTGTCCTAGAATTGCAACAGGAAGTGAGAGAAAACATTTTCAAAGTGGGAAGAATTCCACTCTTAGGTGTCACCAAAACATATGTTCCTATTTGAAAATTTACCCTTGCCTCTTCTTCCGAAAAACCTAGTAGGGTAACAGCAAGCATAGACACTCTCATGCACCTCTGCATAGAAACCAATCAGCTTACAGGTTTTATTGTCAAAGCTTAGTTGAACAAGTTGAAGTTAGAAGCTGATTGGCTACCATGCACAGCTGCACCAGATTCTGGGTGCTCCGGTTTTAGTAAATTGCCCCCTCTGGAACATCGTCATATTAGGGCACAGACTGCAGTGTCCAGTGTCAAAGCCTTGAAAAAGAGAGAGTCCCAACCCAACAATATGCATTGGCCATGTTTCAAGACTATCTTTTTACACACATCACTCCTCATCTCCCTGCACAATCTTCACACACTTAAAGGTACCCAATCTAAGAACCTCAGTATCTACAGTATTTGCAATTTTATTTCAACTGTCTTTATATAATTAGTCATTGGCTATACTCTACACTGGTACAGTTTCTTTTGTATGCCTTCACACACACTTAACGTGATATTTTTAAACTTCAATTTCAGCCAACTTTTTGGAAACAGATAGTAATTATATCCTGACAAATGTTCCATCACTTCTGCATTTTACTGATGAAAGTTTCTTGTTGTAGTCTGTTAAAAATTAGGAGGGTGAAGAGCAGTGGGGGCTGGTGCTCAAAATTTTTTTTGGGGGGGGGGGGGGTGCAAACAAACGGAAAAAAAACACAGTGCCCATAAAACGCAGCCACTGTGTCCATCAAACGCAGCCACTGTGCCCATCAATTTCAGCCACTTTGCCATCAAACGCAGCCACTGTGTCCATCAAACGCTGCCACTGTGCCCATCAAATGCTGCCACTGTGCCCCATCAAATGCTGCCACTGTGCCCCATCAGCCAAAAATTTGGGCTGAAATCGGACATGAAACAGTGAATGTAGATGCACTGGACCCCTGCTGTGAGCCGCTCCGTGCTGCAGTGTAAACCCAGCCTCAGTCTTTACCTTGGCCCACTGGTTCTAAGGTGCCTTACCACTAATATGTACAAGGGCATCCAGAGCAGACCTATATGTGGATACTGATTTAGTTTGTTCGGAAGCTCCAATTTTTAACTCCAATCTTTCCTGGGCTGAGGGGACAATCCCTTAATATATGTACTGTATATACTGTATGTTTTACAATTACAGGTTTTCCTGTAAGGACTTTGATGATGGGAGAAAGTTCATGTAAACAAGATAATACTGCAGATGAATTTCTGAAAGAGGCTTTTAAGATAATAATTGAGGAAGGAGTACAGAATTCCACCAATAGGGATTATAAGGTGAGTGCAGTAGTTAAAGTGAACCTGCCACTACCTAAAAAACAGTCCCGGCTAACAATACTGTACACGTCCACATCTTCAGCTCATAAGGCTGAACAGCACAAAATTTATCTAACATGTCATACATCTGTCAGATCCTAAAAAACAAACAAATATTGCGCTTACACTAATTAGTATAAGCTGCGACTAAAAAGTAGTAAACCATAAATCATATAAAAATCAAAAAGTCGCGCTAAAAGCTAAAAGGTGACAACAGGCAAATGCCTAGAAAACCTCATAGGAATATGAGGGTGAATAGTAATCACTAAGTGAATAAGTATAATAGGAGTGCTAAGCAATGCACATACACACTGTGATAATAAACAAAGCTAAAAATACTGTTAAATAAATGGGACACAGATATTGTAAACTATGTCCATGTGGAAAAATCAATATTGCATGACCCAATCAATGACAGGTGAGTATCTCAAAATATCTATAGGAATAATATTGTGACAAATCTGTAACCATAAAAACTAAATCATAATTGATATAGGAAAATAATAAAAAAATAAAAAAATTAAAAGAAAATAAACCCAAAAAAATCTATAACTCAACAAAAACAGTATTGATAAAAGTCCATCCGTGTTAAATTAACATACATGAAAAATGGCTTGTCTCCAAGTGCTCTGTGAAATATTGTAACAAGATCTTGCTGTGGTGAAAAAATAGAGTGCGTAGACAGACCTCCACCTCTTGGAAAAATTGCTGCCTCTTACCAGATAGAAATGGTCTCTTAATTACAGGAGACCCAGGGGGCGGATGGCTGCAACCCCAGCCAGGGATCTTTAAAGCAGGCACTCAGCGTCCAAATCCAGGGACTCTCTCCAAACAGCCTCAGCAAATAGGGAAATGTCACCATGTAAAAAACAAAGTGCTCCACATAGCATAAAAACCAGCGATTTATTGAATAAAAGATAAAGGTTGCACTTACAGAAACAATGTAGTTTAAAACATGTGAGAAAAAGCCGGCCGGCTCCAAGATAACCCGTGTCTTCCAGGTGTGTGGATCGCGGTGTCGTCGGGACGTAGCTCCTCCTCCCTACGACGTTTCGTCACAACAGGACGTGGTCACGGGATTATCATCTGTTGTGACGAAACTGGATTTGGACGCTGAGTGCCTGCTTTAAAGATCCCTGGCTGGGGTTGCAGCCATCCGCCCCCTGGGTCTCCTGTAATTAAGAGACCATTTCTATCTGGTAAGAGGCAGCAATTTTTCCAAGAGGTGGAGGTCTGTCTACGCACTCTATTTTTTCACCACAGCAAGATCTTGTTACAATATTTCACAGAGCACTTGGAGACAAGCCATTTTTCATGCATGTTAATTTAACACGGATGGACTTTTATCAATACTGTTTTTGTTGAGTTATAGATTTTTTTGGGTTTATTTTCTTTTAATTTTTTTATTTTTTTATTATTTTCCTATATCAATTATGATTTAGTTTTTATGGTTACAGATTTGTCACAATATTATTCCTATAGATATTTTGAGATACTCACCTGTCATTGATTGGGTCATGCAATATTGATTTTTCCACATGGACATAGTTTACAATATCTGTATCCCATTTATTTAACAGTAGTTTTAGCTTTGTTTATTATCACAGTGTGTATGTGCATTGCTTAGCACTCCTATTATACTTATTCACTTAGTGATTGCTATTCACCCTCATATTCCTATGAGGTTTTCTAGGCATTTGCCTGTTGTCACCTTTTAGCGCGACTTTTTGATTTTTATCTGTCAGATCCTATTCCTGCTAAGCCTGGCCCTTTGCTGCTCCTGTGTCATGGCAGCACTTCACTTAAAGGATATGTGAACTACTTCTCTAAAAAAAAAACATTAATCAATTGGTAATACAAGCCAACATGGGCAGGGGGAAAGGGGGGGGGGGGGTTCATGTCAGCAGCAGTCTAACCATGCCCCTGTATCTCCCACCTAGAAGGGCAAAATTCTCACTGGTACTTCCTTTTGACGATCAGAAGCTTCTGCCAATGTCCCAGGTGCTGTCACTTAATCTGTACAGGGCTGGAGTGAAATGTGTCAGCAGGTCTGACCACGGGAGTACAGGTAAGCCATGTGTAGGCACAGTGTCCTGTAGCGGCCAAGTAGAAGGAGTAGATTCATCCTGCTTCCATCTTTGGTGTGGTCAGTTTAAAACAGAAAAGATGGGGGACTGGCAGAATCAACAGCAGTGGCGGTAGTTTTTTTTGGGGGGGGGGCAGAAAACAAACACCCCCCGGTTGGTTGGGTCCCCCGCACACATCCCCCCCCCCCATCCAGCCCTGCACTTACCCCATCTAGGTTGCAGACGGGCAGCGCTCATACGGGCAGCGGGATGCGGCTTCCATCGCATCTCCTCCTCCTCTGCATCATGGCGGCTTCCGCCATACGTCTCCTCCCTCCTCTTTCTAGGCATCCATTAGGAACGCCTTTACTTTCAGCCAATCAAATGACGAATTCAGGACCCGCTTCCTGATTGGCCAGAAGGAGGATCAGTGTGACAAAAGCGAATATTCATTTGCTATTGTCACACAACTGGGTGGGCTCGAAGCACAGTGCTCTGCGCCCCGAGTCCACCCTTTTTTGATGCCTATGGCTCTAATCATGTGCTTAAAAAAACACCACCCCCATGGGAATCCATGCATTCGGCACCCTGTGTGTTGATTAGGGGGCCGGATGCATGGATGGTGGGTGGTGCCCATGCGCCCCTAATGGACGGGTCGCTAGTAAACAGGTATTTATAGCTAGCCAAGAAATAAAAATACAACAGGCTACATTTATCAAAAAGACCGTGTAAACACAGATACATATCTAAAATGCCATATTTTAGGGTAACATACACTTTAAGGGCTCATTTACACTTGCTTCGGCTTCAACGCACATTAAAGCTCCTACTGCTTCCATAAGCTTTTATGATGTGTTTTTGATGCTTTGTTGAAGTGGCAAATGCCCTTTGTGTGTGTGTTAATAACTCATACCTGCAATTTCTCCAAAACAAAGCGAAGCTAAAGTTGAATTAAAGCCTCTCAAAAGCTGCAGGTGCTTCAAGCGAGCTTTGTCATAGACTTCTATGGGGGCTTCGAAGACGCTTTGAAGCACTAAAGCTACATGGGGTATCATTTTTGAAGCGAAGCTGAAGCAAAGCAAAGCAAACACAAGGTGTAAACAGGACTGTAAGATAATTATTTTATTAAGAGTCCTTGCACACTGGGGCGGTTTGCAGGCGCTATTGCGCTAATAATAGCGCCTGCAAACCGCCCCAAAAGTGCCGCTGCTGTGTATCCAGTGTGAAAGCCCCGAGGGCTTGCACACTGGAGCGATGCGCTGGCAGGACGGTAAAAAAAGTCCTGCCAGCAGCATCTTCGGAGCGGTGAAGGAGCGGTGTGTACACCGCTCCCTTACCGCTCCTGCCCATTGAAATTAATGGGACGGCGCGGCTATACCGCCGGCAAAGCGCCTCTGCAGAGGCGCTTTGCGGTGGTATTTAACCCTTTCTCGGACGCTAGCGGGGGGTAAAACCGCCCCGCTAGCGGCCGCATACCGACGGTAAAACGCCGCTAATAATAGCGGCGTTTTACCGCCGACGCCGCCCCCCGCCCCAGTGTGCAAGGGCTCTTAGTGACATGAGCTTTGACTGGCGTTAAGAGAGCTTTAACAAAGCCTGCCCAAGTCTTGTTTTCAAGCAAGTGTAAACCAGCCCTAAGGCACAGAGTAAAATTTCATGAACGGTTTTTTACTCCCCCCACAACAATGAGGATCAACATCCCAAACATGATTGTACTTTTGTCAGAGCTAACATTGGGGGCCGGGCAGCAGATATATAAAGGGCAGCACTAAGCCCAAACATTTACAAGCTGTAATCTATTTTTTTGTTTCACTCCCGTGGCCACCTCTGGACATTTTTTGTTATCTCAACAATTTTAGCTTTTTAGCTTTTGGGGTATGGGGGTGGAAGGAATACTGAGAGTCAAAAGACTCACTACAGCTCAAGAAATAGGAAACCATCTTGCTTGTTGGTCTGAACAAAGTACCTCCAATAGCACAATATAGCAAATATTTTTATGTAAAGGGCAGAGCTTGTATAGAAGTGTCTCATCATTCGGGGGTGCACAGAGCAGTATTTGTTTGTTGCAATTTTGTTTGTTGTGTGGCACATTAGCATTATATCATTCTAATCTCAATTTACTACTGTGGTACATTTTCTATGAACTCTAGGTATGTGAATGGATGGAACCAGAGGCGTTACAGAAAGTTTTGGATTTAAATCTAAGGAGTAATGGAGAATCAAAGGAAGTGTTGCTAGGATACTGCAGAGATATCATTAAACTCAGCGTTAAAACAGGTCCTCCATTAATCTGTGTTTTAAGGTTCTGCAATGTCAACAAATGAAGCTTTCAACTTATAATACATATATTTCCTGTCTCTGCATCACGCCCTAACTGCGGGTCATCTCAACCCCCAATAGGACCTCCTGAATAGCAGCATAAAAGGCAGGCAGTACCTGGTGACGTTCCTGATTGTTCCTGTTTTTTCCCACCGAGAGTCCCATGGTGGAAGGTCCTCTTGTTGGGGGGTAAATCACCCTGAGATTGGGCGCTCCTGGTGCCCAATCTCCGCATACTATGCAAAGGCTTTAGTGAGGTTAAACTACCATCCTGGGCTCGCTCTCTCTCTCTCTCTCTCTCTTCCTGTCCCTTCTCCCTATGCTTCGTGCAGTTAGTGTGCGTTTTTCACGCTGGTCAGCAAGCCAGTGAAGCCAGGTAAGCCAGGATACAGAAAGTTTGATATGGAACCTCACCTTAAAGACTGTGTTTTTGACAGCCTTGGTCTCAGCTAGGTGAGTCTCGGACCATTCTGCACCTTTTTCCCGGATAGCGCAAGATTACGACCTTCCCCAAGTTTTCTCCCTAAGGTCTCTTTGGAATTCCATTTTAATTGGGAATCAGTCCTGCCGGCCTTTTCACCTTCTTCAGCGGACATGGAAGAGCCAAGATGGTGTGACCTGGACATGAAATCTCTTCTCCAAACATATTTGGCCAGAACTGAGCCATTTCGGAAGTCAGATGCTCTATTTATTTTTCTGAAGGGTCCCTGACTGGGCATGCCAGCCCCCTCAAGAGTCATATCTACATGGATTGTGAAGACCATCCAATCAACTTACTCTCGCGAAGGCATCCCGCCTCCTCAAGAGATCCGGGCACACTCCACAAGGGCAGTTTCATCCTCATGGGCAGCTTGGTCCAAAGTTTCGGCAGATGTAGTTTGTAAGTTGGCAAGCTAGAAGTCACCTAATACCTTCATAAAGCACTATAGGCTGGATGTGGTGTCTTCAAGATATGCTCAAATGGGAACTTCTGTGTTATCTAATGACCTGTCAAGAGATTAAAATTTTTCTGAAGCAGCACCTGGTGTCTATCTCTGGTTCTTCCCTCCCAGGGATTGGCTAGTTAAATCCCGCAGTGATGGTATGACGCAGAGCCAGGAAAACTAAAAATTGTTACCAAATACTTACCGTAATTTTCCTTTCCTGGCTTGGTGTCATGCAAGCACATTCCCTCCCTGGTCCGTCGCTAGCTCTTCACGAGAACACCGTCACCAGGTACTGCCTGCCTTTTATGCTGCTATTCAGGAGGTCCTATTGGGGGTCAAAGGGCGGAGTTAACCCGCAGTGATGGCATGATGCCGAGCCAGGAAAGGAAAATTACGGTAAGTATTTGGTAATAATTTTACATTTTATTATTTCAGCACACCCCCGCTTCTTCAACCAACTTTTTTCTGGATTAGATCGCTATGCCTTGACCGGTAGAATCATAACTGAGACTCTGAACACAAGCCAGTAAGTGCTACCACTACTTTGTGATTTTACCAAATATAACATACGGTATATACTGTATATATTTAGTATACTCCAGTGATCCCATTACAACATATGCAGTCTAACTAAAGTGATCGTGTAGTGAATTTTTAAAAAAATCACATTCTTTTTAAATTACTTTTTAATCAGAAAATATTCATCTTACATATTTCACAATTAGCCAGCAGGTAGAAAGTTCCACACAAAAGCAGCATCTTTTTGAAGGCTGGTATGTAGCTGTGCTGTGAAATAAAGCTGACTATCAGGAAAATCAGTTTGCATAGATGGCAGACTGGATGGTTGTTTTACTAAAGCAGAAGAGAATATTCACTAAAGTGGGGTACACATTATAAGAAAATCGGGCAAACGATCGGCCAGTTTTCCTCGATGTTTCACAGCAAGTCGGAACCAAGGATAGAAATAATGTACAAAAATTCTTGTACAACAAAGACTTTTTTTATTTGTTGTTTCTGATCATGCACAGTCTTTTGTATCTGATATTTCTTATACGAAAATCACATGAAAACTGTACACATTAAAATCGTCTGTTCACTTACGAGAAAAATTTTAGCGTTTGCCCAGTCAGAAATTTTTCTTTCCAAAGTCGGAATCGGATGTCAAAAGTTGTGTAACCACTATAAGAAAATTGAACAATTGTGCCTTGTATGGAATTTTTCTTCCGATTTTCTCATAGTGTGTACGGGGCTTTAGCAAAATCAAAGTTTATTGAGCCTAATAAATAGGGTAACTCTGTGGTTACTTAAAGGAGTTGTAATTCTTGTGGTTTTTAACCTTAATGCATTCTATACATTAAGGTGAAAAACCTTCTGTGGTGCAGCTACCCCCCAGAGCCCCCCTTTTACTTACCTGAACCCGGTCTTTCCAGCGACGAGAATTAGCGCAGCAGGTGCAGCCACTGTCTATGGTCCTCATTGGATATATTGATAGCTTCTGCTACTGTCAATCAAATCCAGTGACACGGGAGCTGGGGGGCAGGGCTGAGTGTTGCTGTCTGTGTCAAAGGACGCAGCAGCAGGACTCTGGAGCGCTCCCGCACGAGTGCCCCCATGGAAAGCAGCTCTCTGTAGGGGCACTCGATGCGGAGGAGGAGCCAGGCGCTCTGCCGGGGGACCCCAGAAAAGGAGGATCGGGGCCGCTCTGTGCAAAACCCTTACACAGAGGAGGTAAGTATAACATGTTTGGTTTCTTTTTGTTTTTTAAAACAAACCTTTATAATCACTTTAAATCAGTGTACTAACAGAAGTGCCCCATCCAACTTGCTTGTGTGCCTGAAGGAATCTTAATTTTTCTTTTAATTTTTTCATTCAGCCTGAAAAAAATAAACTCATCTATGGCCAGTTTAGGTGTAATGAATACTGTATGAAATGTCAATGCTGTATGCAAAGAATACACAAAATGATTTAAAGTGGAACTTCAGTCATTTTTTCATCTTTCCATCTATTACCGGTAGATCCTCTGCCCTTGTTGTTTTAACTTTGGATAGTAAAACTTTTTTTTCTGCCAGTAAATACTTTATTCAGCCTACTTCCTGTTTCTTGCCTGGTTAAAAAAAAAAAAATACAAAATGCAGCACTCTGAAAGAATGATCAAATAAATTCCAACGTAGTACTGTATGCATAAACAGTGCTATTTATTCCATTAAGTTAAAAAATGGTTGAACAGTCAGTTTAAAATAAATGGTAGTGAACGTTACCAGTGACCTCATTGGATAAAGGGGAAACAATCATCCAGAAGGCTTGCCTGGAGATGGTTTGAACATCAATCACCATCCAAGGAAATGGAGGGGAGAAAATTCAGTTCCCAGAGGGGGGAGCATACTGACTGCTGGCAAAGCCTGCCAGCTCCAGGTGGATGCCACGGCTGGATGGTGGTCAGCAGGATGGATAGAAAGGCAACCTGTGTGATGTAAACGGACCCAGAGGGAACAACCAAGCCGAGCAGGGTCGATATTCCCTACGCGCCTTTTCCCCCTTCTGTGACGTCACTGCTGTGCCGGAGATGAAAGGGAAAGGTGTCCTGAAGTCAGTTGTGTAAGGGTCCACTGTTCTGTATCCATGACTTACTTGTTTCACGCGCAAAGACACAGCCAGGACGGCAACAGAAGCTAGATATAGAGAGAGAGAGGTAATTACAAGCCTGAGGATAATTGTCACCTCCTCACTGCTCAGTCTTAAAGGGGTAGGCTATAAAAAGCTCCATATGAGTGGTACAATTCATAAACATCAGAATAGACAAAAAAGCCATAAATTAGCAACTATCTATTGTAAGACCAACTGTTGTGGAGCAATAAAAGCAATTGTCATATATATGAAAAGAAAACAAACAAAAACAATCAAAAACAATGGTTCCTATGCAAAAACAATAATAACATGATAAAGGGAAAAAAAATAAAATAAATACCCATGACCATACACAAATTAATGCATATAATAGCCATATGGGCAGCACAGTGGTGTAGTGGTTAGCACCCTTACCCAGCAGCAAAAAGGGTCACCAGTTCAAATCCCGACCACAACACCATCTGCCTGGAGTTTGCATGTTCTCCCTGTGCCTGTGTGGTTTTTCTCCGGGTACTCTGGTTTCCTCCCACACTCTAAAGACATGCTGGTAAGTCCATCAGACCCTGTCCAAACTGGCCCCAGCATGTGTGTCAGGGACCCCAGATTGCAAGCTCATCGAGGGCAGGGTCTGACGTGAATACACATGCAAAGCACTGTGCAAATTGACGGCTCCACATAAGCACCCGAAATAAATGTCTAATATAAAAGACTATCAATATATAAATATCCAAAAATGTATTTAGAGGATGTATATATATATATATATATATATATATATATATATATATTATAGTTATAGTTATAGTTAGTAAGATTGAATAAAGACACCAGTCCATCCAGTTCAACCTGAGTGAGCACCCACAATTGTCCCCATCCCTGCACATTGCATCCCATCCAGATGCCCATCCACTATATTTTTTTATATATTTAGGGTACCCATGTAGCACCATCAATCTATGCAGTGCTCCACACATGTCCCCAAGGGGTCTGCAATCTAAGGTCCCCAGCTCACACCCATACACCAGGGCCAATTTTTTTTTTTTTTTTTTTTTTTGGACAGAAGCCAATAAACCTAACAGCATGTCTTTGGAGTGTGGGAGGAAACCGGAGTACCCGGAGGAAACCCACGCAGGCACAGGGAGAACATGCAAACTCCAGGCAGGTAGTGTCATGGTTGGGATAAATATATATATATATTTTAAAAAAAATCTTTCCTTCCTCTTTTCCCCTTTTATACTAAAAATGAACCTACAATAAAATTTACGCAGGGTGGGCGAATTTAAATAAGGGTATTAATCTTAAGTTCTTAATTTAAGCCATGGGGCGAAAGTGACCCCATCAGAACAATCCCAACATTTTCATTCCTGCAAAGGAGAGAAAATCTCTCATTGGCCATGAGTGTGCCCATCGGAATAGCCTCGATGGCAAAAACCTCGAGGCATTTAATATCCTTTTTATGTTTTTTTAAAAAATGACATGGGATGCTATGTTTATCACATCTTTTGTGTATAAGCCTCCGGTGTTCACCAATTCTTGTTCTTAAAGTACGTATAGTCTATCCGACATATAACATCTTGCACGGACAACGTAGAACATAAATCACAAATTCAGTTGAACAAGTAATGAATTGTTTAATCTGAACCTTTGTAACATTGTTGGTCATAATATTTGCACTACCGTGCGTTATAAACTGGCAAGTCAGGCAACCTAGCTTACAACATTGAAAGACGCCTATCCTATGGTCAAAGTACGATCTTATATCGAACCAAGGTTTCTTGTTCAGGGTTACCATTTTACTGGGAGCTAGAATGTTCTTTACTGTTCAATGTTTTCTAAAAGTAATTTGCGGAAAGGCGCGCAATGTCGGGGCAAGGCGCTGATCTAATAATAAAATGTTATAATGCTTACGAATGACATTAGAGATAGACTTGTACTTGTTGTTATATGTGGTTACAAATCTGGCCGTGTTCTCAGATTGCTTCACCTTGTCAGTTGTAATTTTAAGGGGCGAGTCCATGTGAGAGATAAACGCTTCCTCAATCAAGTCAACTGAGTAACCCTTCTCTGTGAATTTTGTTTTCATCAGATTACCCTGAGCAGTATATTCCTTTACATTGGTGCAATTCCTTCTGAGTCTAAATTGACCTTTTGGAATGTTATTCTTCCATTTCGAGTGATGACAATTATCGTAGTGGAGGTAGGAATTCCCACTTGTAAGTTTTGTATGTTTTTTTGTAAAAGTCACCTGTTGATCATGACAAAGTCCAAAAAGACCAGTTTATGAGGGTCCATCACATATGTGAATGACAGTCCAAACGCATTGTTGTTACAGTGGGCCACTGTCACTTACCTTAAGGTAGAGCCTGATGAGCAGAGGAAAGCCTCTCGTACAACTCCGGTTCAAGGACCACTGAGTTTGCAACAGCGCCTGCGAGAGCACAGTGGAGTAGGAGTGCCTGTGATGTTCTCCATAGCAGAAGGACACTGGTAGCAGCCAGAAGCTGTAGTGGAGCTGCGGTTGGTGGCTGTTGGTGCAGGCACTTGTGGATGCAGGGATGCTGCAGATGCAGGGAGGCTGCTGGTGCCGGGTACCATGGAAGCAAGTACGTGGAGGCTGAAGCAAGGTGCAGAGTGAGACAAGCCGGGGCAGATACAGAGGAATCAAGGTACATCAGAGATAACACTTAAGAATGGTCAAGTTCAGGCAGAGGTTTGGCAACAGAGAAATCAGAGTAGTCAGGAAGTGTCAGGGCTTGGCTCAGCCCTTCCTTCTCTGAGCTGGCCGCTCAGCTGTCGGCTAATTGCCAGCTCCTATATCTCCACAGTTACTCAGCTGTTGATGATATCCTGCTCATCAGTCCCGCCTACTTAAGCCGTCTAGTCCAGAGGAGCTCTGCCTTCTCCTTGCTCAACATCACAGAAACTATCTCCTACGATCCTGTTCAAGACTTGCTTTGCTGACATCCCTTCTGGCTCCAGATCCTGCTTGCTGTTCCACTACATTGATCCCTGACTTCTGGCTTGGCTGACTATCCGTTCCGGTTACTGAACTTTGGCTATGTTTTGACTAAGTTTGTTCTTTTTACTTTTATTATTAAACAAGTGTGATTTAATTATACTTCTGTCTTGGCCTGATTTCATGGTTTCTGTCAGGAAGCCAGGTAATGATCAGATTAAGGATAGGCACTAAAAACAGGATACGGGGGAAACTGTAGATCAGACAGCAAAGGCCCTAGTACATCTACCATCCTTATATACTACAAATGGGCGCCATAGCTAATGGGAGCACGCACACGTGTGCACATGCGCATAGGCATTCGCCTGAGCCTGGGGCCTGCCTGTCAGGAGGGACATCATTGGAATTGTGCCCACGCATGCGCAATGGTCTCTGTCTCTGCACATCTGCTCTGCTTTGGCCAGCGAGTCCCTGACATTGCCCTCCCTTTACAGGAAGCCTCCAGATGCCCATTTGGCCCTCCCTCTGCAGGTGCCTATGGAGAAAATCCTGTATCAACTCTTTTGCATGGATATTCCCCTCGGGTTCCCAGGAGTTGTCCTCTGGACCATAACCCCTCCATTTTATGAGATATTGCAGCTGGTTTCTCCTTCTCCTGCAGTTCAGAATGGCCTCCACCTCATATTCCTCATCACCATTGATTAACACTGGTTCGGGTGGACCTGACCCTCTGTCAGGGAAGGGGTCCTGTATCTCAGATTTCAACAGTGATATGTGGAATACTGGGTGGATTCTAAATGATTCCAGCAAGGACAGTTCATACGATATTTAGTTCAATCTTCATTTTACTGGAAAAAGGACCTATGAACTTGGGTGCCAGCTTCTTTGATGGGCATGCCAGCCTGAGGTTTGCTGTGGATAGCCATACTCGATCTCCTGTTTGAACATTCAGCTCCCCTCTCCTCTTTTTGTCGAATGCCCGCTTGTTATCCATCTGTTCCTTTGTCACTGCTTCCTGTAGGATCTTGTTGTTGTAGCTGAGGAACTCCATTGTATTCTGTACTGCTGGGACGGAGGACTCAGAAACAAAATCAGGTAGAAAATATACGTGGAAACCATAGTTAGCAAAAAATGGGAACTCCTCTGTGGCGGAATGGCTAGCATTATTGTATGCAAACTCAGCCAGGGGCAACAATGACACCCAATCATTTTGTACAAACGACGTAAAACACGGGATGTACTGCTCTGGGGTCTGATTTGTTCTCTGTCTGTCTGTTAGTTTAGGGGTGGTATGCAGAGGATAAGGATAGCTCAATCTTTAGGACCTCACGTAATGCTCTCCAAAACCGTGAGGTGAACTGCAACCCCCAGTCAGATACAATGTTCACCGGAACCCCATGCAATCTCACAATCTCTTAATAAAGACTCTGGCCGTCTCCATGGCAGATGGAGTATTCTTCAATGGTAGGAAGTGGCCCATCCTTGATAGTCTATCTACTACCATTCCTCTGGTGGTGTGAGCTCTATGATAAAGTCCATTGCAATCATTTTCTATGGTCTATTGGGGACAGGTAGTGGTTTCAGTAACCCCCAAGCTTGGCTCCTTGCGGTCTTGCTTCAGATACAGATGGGGCAGGAGTTCACATAACTCTTGCAGAACCCCTCTAGGTCTGGCCACCAAAAGGTACGACGTACCAAGTATTGTTTTTGTGATGCCGAAATGGCCTGCCAGTGGATGATCATGAAGAAGCTTTAGCACCTGTACCCAGGCCTGGTCTGGTACGAAAATCTGACTCTCCCGCCATTGTAACCCATCTCTGGCTACCAAGGTTACCCCGGGGGGACTACTGTTATTAGTGCAGGCCTGTTTCAGGTATCTCCATTCTTCTAACGCCACCTTCATGGAGAGTAATTCTCGGTCACCCACATCATAATTTCTCTCCGCTGGGTAGAGTTGGTGGGAGAAGAAGGCTACGGGGTACATCAGGTCTTTAAATCCTTGGCATTGTGACACCACTGCTCCTATTGCTGACTCTAAGGAGTCTACCTCCAAGATGTAGGGTAGTGCTGGGTTAGGGTGGCTTAGGATCAGGCGGAAGTGAACAATTTCTTTAAGGTCTGGAACGCTTCTTGGGCTTCTTTGCTCCAGTTGAATCGCAGGTGCGACTTGGTTAACTGGGTGACGGGTTATAATAGCTGAAAACCCCTTTATGAACCTCCTGTAGAAGGAGGTTCCTGATGACGCATGTGTGTATGCGAAAGGCGTAGAGGCTTCTGGGTAATTACGGACGTCACTTCCTGTCACTAAGGCTTGAAGTGTACGCCGTGAATGAGGAACGAAGCGGCGCAATAGAGCCCCATTACAGAACGCTGGATAGACTCAGTGCCGGTCCAAGGCACTACAAAATGTGAGTGTACATTCCTCATGTATTTTTACTTGCTATAAATAAATCCTTTTTTACAAATATACTGCCCAATGATAAATATTCCATTTTTATGAGATACCAATATTTGGCATGGAGAAATAAGGAGCGTCTAGTGGCTAACCAATTGGAGGAATGCCAGGATAGTGGAGTGGTTATCCTAAATGAACCAAAGGCAAAACTTTTTCTAGGCTCTGGTGAGTGACCATTTTAAAAGGTGGTGGTGGCACATGAAGCGGTGAAAAGTCATTTTTACTCAGAACGGATGAAAATTAAAGCACATGAGCACATTGAATACTTATGGCAATGGACAATGGCAATGGACATTGGGGATCAATGTCATATGTACATGGTTTAAGATTGTGATAGATTGCACTTGACAATAAAGTGCCATTTATTATAACGTTGCACTTTATAGATTTAAAGAGTTGGGTTGGTATATAAAATATAAAGGTATAAACACCGTATTAGTGGTAACATTGTATGAGCACCTGTTTGGATTAGCGCAGTTACATCCTTTGAATACAGGCAGTGTTTCTGGCAGTGATGGGGCTGAAACTTGATCTCACCAGTGCTCCAATTGATCTGAGGGTTATGGGCTTGGAGCCAGGGAAGGCCTAGAATGATAGGAAAAGTGGAAACGATATCGCACCCAGGCTTAGTAGTTCTTTATGCCGAGCTGGTGTAGTCACAGAGAGGGGCCAGGTCTCCTGGGTGACTGGTCCTGACTTAATACGTGATGCGTCGGCCAAGTATACCAACAACCCCTGCGTCTTGGATCGTAGTGGGAAGTTCTGTTGAGTAACAAAGGTCAGGTCGATGAAGCAGCTGCATGCCCCCGAATTAATAATGGCGTGGACCCGTGCTACTCCGTTCGGAAGCTGAAAAGAGAGGAGAAGCGTGAGATGAGTTGCTTGTGGTGACAAGGAAGACAGATGAGCAGGAGGTATCGGGGAGCACTTACGTAATGGCCGGCTTCCCCATGTAAAAAGTAGCTTCAGTTGTGAAAAGACTCTTCTGCCTTTTCTAGATGATTGTGAGACAAATTTCTTAGTTGTATAACTGAGTCAGCTTGAATCAAACTGTGTGGTTTATTTACACACAAAAGTTACAAAAATACTTTCAAAAGTTGTACGTTCAAATACAAAATAAATGTAGCTTCAAATAAGATCAAAGATATGAGATAAAGTTGTTTGTTTCAAAAAATAAGTTCAAGATGTGCTCAAGATTCCTTTGTCCTGAGAGCAGCTTTAAAAAATGTCTGTATGCTGGGTTTCTGTAGGTAAGTTAGAAGTGAAGAAAAGAAGTAGAAGTATAGCAGAAGTGCTGTCTAAGCCTGCATCTTCCTTTTAAATAAGCTCAGTTTCTTTGTTTGAAAGCGTGCCTAAAAATACACACTCCCATATTACTCCCCTCATCATCTCCCTTCCACTCCCCTCTAAGGGTGGGGGCTAAGAGTAGGAATGTAATATGAACAGCATAACTAAATTAAAAACAGAGCAAGAATTGAGTTTGAGAGACAGCTTGGCTCAGAGTAATTATAAAAACACCCAGTTTCTCAGACAAGATATCCGTTACATAGGGATACCTTTATGAAAATATAAACTTAGAATATCAATCAAAATGTCTTGACAGCTTCTTGAAATTGAGAACTCAGTTCAAATGTCACCATCTGTAAGTCATTAGTTCAAAAGACCTTTCATGTACACAAAATTACAGGGGATTTCATAACCTCAGTTATATACTTATAGGACCGAATTAAAATTTAGATATTAAGAATATAACATTCCCCTCTGAAATATAAATAATCATATTTCTTATTTTATATCATTCACACTTCCATTCATATCACAAATACTCTGGCTTTGATCTAATAATTCCAAATGTTTTGTCATTTGTAACTGAGTTTGCAACTCCAGAACCCATTCTTCTTTTAAGCATATTTTGCAACAAATCATCACCTCTTCTGATTTAATTTCTAATTCGATAATATAATTTTTTCATTCTAAACATTAAACATAACTGAAATATAATGCATAACATAATATTAATAAGTTCCTGTAAAGGCTGCTTCTTCCCTGGACCAATCAAAATTCCTAGAAATTTTACTTCACTTTTCATGAGCTGAACTTTGCGTGTATTCAGCTTGAGACCTTCTTCTTGCAGAAGTGTCAACAGTTCTGCCAGAAGAGTCAAATGCTCCTCCTCATTTTCACTTGAAAGAAGAATGTCATCTACATACTGAATTAAACAATCTGGTCTAGAGAATTTTGATAAAACATTTGCCAACGCCTGATGAAATATAGACGGCAAACTGTGATAGCCTTGCGGAAGACGATTAAAAACATATCGGACATTTCTGTAAATTAATGAAAACTTATATTGACAGCTTTTGGCCAAAGCAATGCTAAAAAAGAATTAGAAATGTCAAGTACAGAAAACACTTTTGCTTTAGCGTTTAATTGCGACATGATGTCTGGTGTTTCCGCTGCAATAGGCAAACAACATGGTATGTATTTGTTCAGCATTCTTAGTCAATTAAGAGTCTGTATGCACTAGGGTCATCTTGTTTAGCCACTACCCATAAAGGATTATTTGTCACAGAATTAGCTTTCCTGATGATTCCCTGTTCCAAAAACTCTTGAATAATTATTGAAACAGGTTCATCAGACTCTGGTGGTAGTTTGCATGGCTTGACAAATGGATGGTCTTTACCTTCAATGTTAACCTCAATACCTTTAAATAAACCAACCTCGTTCTTTTTCTGACGCCAAAGTTTTTTGTGTGACTGTACCACTTGTTTTAACTTCAAATTATCTCCTGTATCAGGCCATTTGTAATTGGTGTCAGCTGCTTCTGTCAAACAGATGCTTCCCACTTCTGAATAATCAACTGAATCAATTACCACAGGCTTACGATTAGCTGAACCTTTCCAAATAACTCCATTGCCTAAGGCTGGGTTCACACTGGTCCGACAAACGCTCCGACATTGGGAGCTCATGTCGCATGACGTGTGAAATTTAATGTTTCCCTATGGGAGCCGTCCTAACTGGTCCGACACAAGTCGTTCCGACTTTAGAAATGCTCCCTGTACTACTTTGGTCCGACTTTGATCCTACTTCAGCCTATTGACTATCATTGAAGTCGGATCAAAGTCGGATTGCCGTCTTGCATGATCCGACTTCGGCACGTGACTTGTGCTCAGATGTTCTTGAGGGGGAACTCCGCGCCAAATTTTAAATAAAAAACCGGCATGGGTTCCCCCTCCAAGGGCATACCAGGCCCTTGGGTCTGGTATGGACCTTGAGGGGAACCCCCTACGCCGAAAAAACGGCGTGGGGGGTCGCCCCCAATCCATACCAGACCCTTATCCGAGCACGCAGCCCGGCCGGACAGGAATGGGGGTGGGGACGAGCGAGCGCCCCCCCCCTCCTGAACCGTACCAGGCCGCATGCCCTCAACATGGGGGGTGGTGCCTTGGAGGGGGCGCGCTGCGGCCCCCCCACCCCAAAGCACCTTGTCCCCATGTTGATGAGGACAAGGGCCTCTTCCCGACAACCCTGGCCGTTGGTTGTCGGGGTCTGCAGGCGGGGGCTTATCGGAATCCGGGAGCCCCCTTTAATAAGGGGGCCCCCAGATCCCGGCCCCCCACCCTATGTGAATGAGTATGGGGTACATGGTACCCCTACCCATTCACCTAGGGAAAAAGTGTCAATTAAAAAAAAACACTACAGATTTTTAAAGTAATTTATTAGACAGCTCCGGGGGTCTTCTTCCGACTTCGGGGGTCTCTCCGGTTCTTTTCCGCGCTCTCCGGGTCTTCTGCCGGGCTCCTCCGCTATTTTCTGCTCTTTTGCTATAGCGGAGGAGCCCGGTCTGCTGCCTTCTTCTCTTCGGGGGTCTCTCCGGTTCTTCTCCGCGCTCTCCGGACCTTCTGCCGGGCTCATCCGCTCTCTTCTGCTCTTTTGCCGCTCTTTTGCTATAGCGAAGGAGCCTGGTCTTCAAACTTCTGCCTTCTGCTCTCTTCTCCTGATGTTGACACGACGCTCTCTGGGGCTGGAATGCACTCTGAGCGCTCCGCTCTGACTTATATAGGTGGTGACCACGCCCCCTTATGCCGTCACAGTCCCTGGGCATGCTGGGACTGTGACGGCATAAGGGGGCGTGGTCATCGGGTGATGACCACGCCCCCTAAAACGTCAGTCCCAGCATGCCCAGGGACTGTGACGGCATAAGGGGGCGTGGTCACCACCTATATAAGTCAGAGCGGAGCGCTCAGAGTGCATTCCAGCCCCAGAGAGCGTCGTGTCAACATCAGGAGAAGAGAGCAGAAGGCAGAAGGCAGAAGATTGAAGACCGGGCTCCTTCGCTATAGCAAAAGAGCGGCAAAAGAGCAGAAGAGAGCGGAGGAGCCCGGCAGAAGGTCCGGAGAGCGCCGAGAAGAACCGGAGAGACCCCCGAAGAGAAGAAGGCAGCAGACCGGGCTCCTCCGCTATAGCAAAAGAGCAGAAAATAGCGGAGGAGCCCGGCAGAAGACCCGGAGAGCGCGGAGAAGAACCGGAGAGACCCCCGAAGTCGGAAGAAGACCCCCGGAGCTGTCTAATAAATTACTTTAAAAATCTGTGTAGTGTTTTTTTTTAATTGACACTTTTTCCCTAGGTGAATGGGTAGGGGTACCATGTACCCCATACTCATTCACATAGGGTGGGGGGCCGGGATCTGGGGGCCCCCTTATTAAAGGGGGCTCCCGGATTCCGATAAGCCCCCGCCCGCAGACCCCGACAACCAACGGCCAGGGTTGTCGGGAAGAGGCCCTTGTCCTCATCAACATGGGGACAAGGTGCTTTGGGGTGGGGGGGCCGCAGCGCGCCCCCTCCCCCAAGGCACCACCCCCCATGTTGAGGGCATGCGGCCTGGTACGGTTCAGGAGGGGGGGCGCTCGCTCGTCCCCACCCCCATTCCTGTCCGGCCGGGCTGCGTGCTCGGATAAGGGTCTGGTATGGATTGGGGGCGACCCCCCACGCCATTTTTTCGGCGTAGGGGGTTCCCCTCAAGGTCCATACCAGACCCAAGGGCCTGGTATGCTCTTGGAGGGGGAACCCATGCCGGTTTTTTATTTAAAATTTGGCGCGGAGTTCCCCCTAATACCAAACAATGCCGGGCATTGGCGGGGATCCAAGTCGGATCCCCGTTCATTGAAAGTCGGACACATGCCGGCTTTATGTCGCAGGGCAAAGTCGGATCCAAAGTAGGACGGCTGTCGTGTCGCACCAGTGTGAACCCAGCCTAAATCAATTATCCACCCTCTTTGAAACAAAATATCTGTATATATTCTCTGGCAAAACTACATGTCTATTTCAGTTTGCAAACAACCTGGGATTTCAAAAGAAACATTTTTACACATTTTAGCCTGAGAATCACCTGTTCCATTAACCACTTCAGCCCCGAAAGGATTTACCCCCTTCCTGACCAGAGCACTTTTTGGCACTGCGTCGCTTTAACTGCTAATTGCGTGGCCATGCAATGCAGTACCCAAATGAAATTTGCGTCCTTTTCTTCCCACAAATAGAGCTTTCTTTTGATGGTATTTGATCACCTCTGCCGGTTTTATTTTGTGCGCTATACACGGAAAAAGACCGAAAATTTTGAAAAAAAATGATATTTTCTACTTTTTGTTCTAAAAAAAAATCCAATAAACTCAATTTTAGTCATACATTTAGGCCAAAATGTATTCGGCCACATGTCTTTGGTAAAAAAAATGTCAATAAGTGTATATTTATTGGTTTGCGCAAAAGTTATAGCGCCTACAAACTAGGGTACATTTTCTGGAATTTACACAGCCTTTAATTTATGACTGCCTATGTCGTTTCTTGAGGTGCTAAAATGGCAGGGCAGTACAAAACTCCCACAAGTGACCCCATTTTGGAAAGTAGACACCCCAAGGAAATTGCTGAGAGGCATGTTGAGCCCATTGAATATTCATTTTTTTTGTCCCAAGTGATTGAATAATGACAAAAAAAAAAAAAAAAAAAAATTACAAAAAGTTGTCACTAAATGATATATTGCTCACACAGGCCATGGGCCTATGTGGAATTGCACCCCAAAATACATTTAGCTGCTTCTCCTGAGTATGGGGATACCACATGTGTGGGACTTTTTGGGAGCCTATCCGCGTACGGGGCCCCGAAAACCAATCACTGCATTCAGGATTTCTAAGGGCGTAAATTTTTGATTTCACTCTTCACTACCTATCACAGTTTTGAAGGCCATAAAATGCCCAGATGGCATAAACCCCCCCCCCAAATGACCCCATTTTGGAAAGTAGACACCCCAAGCTATTTGCTTTGAGGCATGTGGAGTCCATGGAATATTTTATATTTTGACACAAGTTGCGGGAACGTGACAAATTTTTTTTTTTTTTTTTTTGCACAAAGTTGTCACTAAATGATATATTGCTCACACAGGCCCTGGGCATATGTGGAATTGCACCACAAAATACATTTAGCTGCTTCTCCTGAGTATGGGGATACCACATGTGTGGGACTTTTTAGGAGCCTAGCCGCGTACAGGGCCCCGAAAACCAATCACCGCCTTCAGGATTTCTAAGGGTGTAAATTTTTGGTTTCACTCTTCACTGCCTATCACAGTTTCGGAGGCCATGGAATGCCCAGGTGGCACAAACCCCACCCAAATGACCCCATTTTGGAAAGTAGACACCCCAAGCTATTTACTGAGAGGCATGGTGAGTATTTTGCAGCTCTCATTTCTTTTTGAAAATGAAGAAAGACAAGAAAAAAATTTTTTTTTCTTTTTTCAATTTTCAAAACTTTGTGACAAAAAGTGAGGTCTGCAAAATACTCACTATACCTCTCAGCTAATAGCTTGGGGTGTCTACTTTCCAAAATGGGGTCATTTTGGGGTTTTTTTTGCCACCTGGGCATTCCATGACCTCAGAAACTGTGATAGGCAGTGAAGAGTGAAATCAAAAATTTACCCCCTTAGAAAGCCTGAAGGCGGTGCTTGGTTTTCGGGGTCCCGTGCGCGGCTAGGCTCCCAAAATGTCTCACACATGTGGTATCCCCGTACTCAGGAGAAGCAACAGAATGTATTTTGGGGTGTAATTTCACATATTCCCATGGCATGTTTGAGCAATATATCATTTAGTGACAACTTTGTGCAAAAAAAAAAAAAAAAAAAAAAAAAAAGAAATTGTCTCTTTCCCGCAACTTGTGTCACAATATAAAATATTCCATGGACTCGACATGCCTCTCAGCATATAGCTTGGGGTGTCTACTTTCCAAAATGGGGTCATTTGGGGGGGTTTTGAACTGTCCTGGCATTTTATGCACAACATTTAGAAGCTTATGTCACACATCACCCACTCTTCTAACCACTTGAAGACAAAGCCCTTTCTGACACTTTGATTACATGAAAAAATTATTTTTTTTTGCAAGAAAATTACTTTGAACCCCCAAACATTATATATTTTTTTAAAGCAAATGCCCTACAGATTTAAATGGTGGGTGTTTCATTTTTTTTTTCAAACAGTATTTGCGCAGCGATTTTTCAAACGCATTTTTTGGGGAAAAAACACACTTTTTTAAATTTTAATGCACTAAAACACACTATATTGCCCAAATGTTTGATGAAATAAAAAAAGATGATCTTAGGCCGAGTACATGGATACCAAACATGACATGCTTTAAAATTGCGCACAAATGTGCAGTAGTGACAAACTAAATACATGTTTAAAAGCCTTTAAAAGCCTTTACAGGTTACCACTTTAGATTTACAGAGGAGGTCTACTGCTAAAATTACTGCCCTCGATCTGACCTTCGCGGTGATACCTCACATGCATGGTGCAATTGCTGTTTACATTTGACGCCAGACCGCCGCTTGCGTTCGCCTTAGCGCGAGAGCAGGGGTGCTTTTTTTTTTTTTTTTTCCCTTATTATTTTTTTGCTTTTTTATCTTATTTTTTTTTTGTTCCTTTCATATTTTTTTTTTTTTTAATCATTTTTATTGTAATCTCAGGGAATGTAAATATCCCCTATGATAGCAATAGGTAGTGACAGGTTTTTTTTTTTTTACACTTTTTTTGTAACTAACTTTTATAACTGTAACCGGTTCCAGGTTCGGGTCTCTCAAAATGCGATGGCATCTTGGGAGACCCTGTGAAAGTGTGCCTAGTCTGTGCAATGCTGTACCCTACGCTAATACTCAACTAGTGTATGGTAGCGTTCAACACATTCACCAATGCAAAGACCAGGATTGTCAGGACAGGAGGGACAATAATAGCGGGTGTCACGCCTATATCCACGCTTGCTGCAGACACAACATCTTTTTTGGGGGGGTTCGTTGGGTAGGGGTACTCGGGAGGACATAAAGAAAATGCCTCTCATGCAGCTGACTGCATTTGGTTGGGGATGTGAATGGGGGAAGTACGGGCGCTGCAGAAGTGGTGGGTTCCCAATTATTAGGATTGGCGAATGCAGCAGGAAGGGCACTATGGGCACGACGGGCCTGTGTTTGCCTTCTTGGTGGCAGCGGGACACTACTTGTGCTTGCCACCTCACCAGCTTGAACTGCACTTATGGGACTCGCCACGTCACCAAGTGTTACTGCAGTACTGGTTTGACCACGACCGGGGTGTACTAGGCCGCTGGCGCTTGCCAGTTCACCAAAAAATCTGTTAGCGATCGCAGGGATCAGGCCTGACTCTGCGAACGCTGCAGTTATGCGTTGTGTTTTGTAAGTGACAGTGATCAATCGATACTGCACTTGGGTGGGCTGGGCCAGGCGGAGGGGCAAAACGCAGGTGCTAGCAGGTATCTGGGCTGATCCCGCTAACACTGCGTTTTTGGGAACCCTAAACTGCTGGGGACGCTAGTATAGATCTGATCGGATCAGATATTGATCCGTACAGATACTATACCACTAAGGGAGGCGTATGCTGCGTGCGTGGGTGTTAGCAGTACTGGCGCTAATCTGACACTGCCTGGGGCGACGCATATCACCACCGGCCGATCAGGGTGCTAAACCTTTATTCGGTAATAAACGGCGGGTGCCCTGACACTATAAAAAATAAACGAACTAACCAGCGTCAACCGTAACAGTTATACGGTGATCAGTGGTGAAAGGGTTTACTAGGGGGCAATCAAGGGGTTAAAACCTTTATTAGATAGTATATGGGGGTCCCTGTCGCTATAAAACGCTGACGGCGAACCTAAATATTTACGTCCCTAACTAGCGTTACCAGCGACACTAATACAGCGATCAGAAAAATGATCGCTTAGCGACACTGGTGACGGGGGGGTGATCAAGGGGTTAAAACTTTATTAGGGGGGTATCCTAGACCTTCAGGGGGCTAACACTCACTGACCTAACACTTCTAACTGTCACAAACTGACACCATGCAGTAATCAGAAAAAAAAAAAAAAAAAAAAAACACTGCTTGGTGTCAGTTCGACAGGGGGGGAGGGGTGATTGGGGGGGGATCGGGGGTGTAAAGTATGCCTGGCATGTTCTAGTGTGTGTGTGTGTGTGTGTGTGTGTGTGTGTGTGTGTGTGTTGTGCACTCACTTGTCTTCTCTGCTCGGCGCCAGAACGGAAACTGCCGAGCCGAGGAGAGATGACATCACATCCTCTGCCTGTGTGTACTATACAGAGGCAGAGGATGTTTCTCATTGGCTGGGAGCAATCGCGAGGGGGGGGCCACGATCGGATGATCGGATGGCCTCCCCCTCATCACGGAACGCTCCCAGACAAAAGCCGACCGCCGCTGGCACCGTACCAGGTACGTGATTTTGCCTGCCCGTGCCGCTCTGTTCACGTATATATGCGTGAGGCAGTCGACAAGTGGTTAAACCCAACAATTGTGCAAATTGCTGCATCCGATAAATGGGTAATTTCAAACCAGTGACACTGATGTGAGCTCCTGTATCCAATAAAGTTCTCACCTTTTGTCCATTAATTTTATCTTTTAAAAAAGGGCGACCACTCTTGTCTAGAAATATGGGAGCTACATAATCTATATTGTGAGATACTAATTCTTTTTCCTCTATTTTTCATGGGGATGCCAATAATGGCTGTTTCCCATTCAATGCCGATCCTGACCTCCCTGGGGCCCTAAGCAAAATTCTGCTAAGTGGCCCTCTACCTGACCCGTGATGCCGTGAGCTATGTAAACCATTTGCCATTGCCACACCTGACACTTCAGTGCTCCCAATACAATCCTCCCTCCTTTAAACAAAACAGTCAAAGAATAAGTACAACAATATAGAACAGACATGTATAGTGTGTGTGTGTGTGTGTGTGTGTGTGTGTGTGTGTGTGTGTGTGTGTGTGTGTGTGTGTATATATATATATATATATATCTCGTTACATATCTGAGTGCGGATCCCCCACTTACATCAGGATCACCAGAGAGCCTCCCCCTACATCAGGGTCCCCAGAGAGCCTCCCCCTACATTAGGGCCCCCAGAGAGCCTCCCCTTACATCAGTGTCTTCTTTAAACCTAGTCTGGGTGTCTTTTAAAATTGCTACTCTGAATGACAGATATCTTGTTTTTTAAAGTACTTTGTTTTAATTGTCTTCTTACAATATCTATAACTGAAGCTGCCTTATCTAAATCTTCTTTTTGACTAGCCAACGCCATTGACACAGGATCTAAATATGTAAATTTTCGAACATATGCCTATATTAAAGCCAAATTTTCGTCCTCCAACGCATATACATTCTTGAATGCTCTAGCAAATTTCTCTCTAAAATGAAAAGGGTCATCATGTATTGTAACTCTTAAGAAGTCCAATATTTCCTCCCCTGTAATACATAGTAATAACTGGCGCAATCTCTTAGATGCATCACTATGAACTTCAGTTTCATGATTATCAAGATATGGTGATTTGACTTAACGCCATGCCATAAAATTAGGGACCCATAAACAGAAAATTCTATTCCTTTGATCATTACTCAAGTTGAAACAATCACAAAAACTTTCAAAGACATCCCCGTTGTGAAAGGCATCTGCTCTCAAATCATAGTGCGGGATATCTTTCAAAATTTTCATCAACTGATTATGTATTTGCAACTTAAGCTTAGATACTCTAATAACTTTTGTTTGCGTAGCTCCTCCTCACTTGGATCTTCCAAATCCAAAGAAGAATCTGGTATACAAGAAGCTTTCGCTGTTTCTTACTGTGTTTTTATATTCCTTGTCGTAACCACCAAAATATGTTTGTTTGTTAAAATTGTAACAGCCTGCATTTCCATTTCACTCTCCAAATGCTCTATATAGTAAAAAATAAAAAAAATAAAAAATATCACAATTTGAACAACTACCGTATATACTCGAGTATAAGTCAATCCGAGTACAAGTCGAGGCCCTAATTTACCACAAAAAAAAAAAAAAAAAAATGGGAAAAACTTATTGACCTGAGTATAAGACAAGGGTGAGAAATGCACAGCTACTGTAAGTGGAAAAGAGGGTAAACAATGCCCATTTGCAGCCTCACTGTGCCTATTTGCAGCCATAGGTCCCCCGAACATCAAACTCGGTAGTTAAGTGTTCCTAGATGCCCCCTAGCTGCAGCCAAAATTTGGGGTCTCTAAACCCAAAGGGTCCCGAAATGACATTGCTGCAGATGGACACAGTTGACTGATTTTGGGGCCCCATATCTCGGGGTCACTTAGTGCTAGGAACCCCAAATGTGGTGTGCAAACCCAGTGGAACTAGCACCATAAAATATCCAAAGCTGGGGTTTCTAGCACCAAGTGGCCCCGAGATACAGGGCCCCAAAAATCGGTTCAAAAAATGTCAAGCACTTTTCTGCAGCAGAGAATGACATTTTCCGAACTGGCTTTGGGGCCCCATATCTCGGGGCCACTTGGTGCTAGGAACCCCAGCTTTGGATATGGTATAGTACCACTGGGTTTGCACACCAAATTTGGGGTTCCTAGCACCAAGTGGCCCTGAGATATAGGGCCCCAAAGTTGGTTCAGAAAATGTCAAGCACTTTTCTGCAGCAGAGAATGACATTTTCCGAACCAATTTTGGGGCCCCGTATTTCGGGGCCACTTAGTGCTAGATATGTTGTGGTACCAGTTCCACTGCTAGATATGTTGTGGTACCACAAAAAATGGGGGAAAAGGGGATGATGGGATTATTGCGGTGCCACCAAAATTTAAAATTACTAGAATGATATTTTATATAAAATCATTTATTTTATTGATATCAAAAACATCTAAAATGTTTACATGAAAGAGTACAAAAAAATATACAATGCAGAAACAAAAACAGAAATACAGTTCAAATAAATGACCGTCACCAAAGATGTTGAGGGGTGATCATAGTCTTATGTTCCCAACTAGTTTCGCCAAAACATTGGCTTCATCAGGGGAATGTAGAGATGTACTGCAGAGAGTAAAACCACTATAATAAAGAAAAAATGCATTATTGGATCAACATAATCTTGTAATGCTGGAGGCAAGCCAATCGCATCTCATAGTGGTCAAATTGCCGCCCCCCCATATCCCACGGTCTTCCCACCCCCCACACACCTAAAACATACCATGCGGGCTCCAAAACACAAGGGGGACACCACCAAGACACTGAGAATGGAAGTTGCACTCAGCCCAGTATTTGGCTACAGGGGAATTAAAGGGCACCTAAAAAGAGAAGTATAGCATATAAGTATTGAAAATTCTTTTAATTTTATTTAACAAAAGGGACCTAAGCCTCAATTACATACCCTAATTATATGCAAAACCAAAGCACTCAATGTTGCACAAGAGAGATTCACAGCGCAGTCAGTTCATGTAAAAAAAAAAAAAAAATCGCATGAATGCAATCAAAAGGACTGTAAAATAGATTCAAGAGAGGAGAAAAAAAAAGGAGGTATGGGAAAAATGATATTGATACACATAAATATCTCAGTGAATTTCAGATTTGAAGGACATAGTGAAATATAATGGGTATAATGAGTAGGGCTTACCGAAAACGCATTAAGTTAGAAAAAATGCATCCTATGAATAAGGTTCCGCCAGTATCTTGGCTAAACGTTGGAACCTCCACAATGAGTCTTTCTGGTAACACCGGTTATTGTAGATGGTCTGAAAGTCAATGCATATAACAAAGGGACTGTTAGCAAGAAAGTTCAGCCAGTATAGCCATATGTGGCACTATAATGACAGATGCTTGCTGTTGATGAAAAAGTTTGTTGGATCTATTACCTTTTACATATGTAGCCAGCTCCCCAGGATGGTCCCACAGCAAGGAGATTAAAAAAAAAAAAAAACACACTGAGAGCAAGGCTGCCTTTTAAAACCCCCACCTGATCAGAATGATATAAATCAGCTGATCAGGAGCGGACGACAGGTGGGCGGGGCACATGTGCAGTAGCCAGTATCATTTGCCTACATATCCCATAAGTCCGAGCGTCGGTCCGGTCACATGGCAGCTACTGCCTGCGACATGATCGACAGATGGAAAAGTGCAATGGAAGGCTCCAGAGGAAGAAGGGGGAGAACCCCACATCATCCAAGGGAGACAGAGGGGAGAGGAGGCATGAACAGGCGTTGGAACACCGCAATGGTCCCGGCCGAAGGGGCGGGCTGACAATAAAGCCAGCCCTTGGGCGTCCATGCAGCCAAAGGCTGTAGTGAAACAAGTTCCCAGATGAATGGGGGGTAAAAACACCCAGTGCATTGGGCCCATCATGGCACGCCCCGGGGGGGGGCGGAAGGAACAAGGGGAAGTCTGATAATTCAGACAGATCGGGGACATAGGTGGAGTGGTCCTGGCGGTGAACAGATGGTATCACCGCATTGGCCGCCATGCGATAACGGAGGAAAATGCCTACAACAACACAAGTGTAAATTAGATGACAAAATTGCATTAATAAAATCGATATGGTAATCCAAATTTAAACAATGCATTTCGTTTTAACATATCTCTACATGAACTTAGGTTATCATATTATCATTAATTGTTTTTTTTTATTATATTTTATTATTTTGTGTTTATTATACATCAAACTAATCCAGATATTTTAATTATGTATTCAATAAAAACAGGTAATAGGAATTATCGTACATACAGTATGCAACTACATATAGTGACTACTGTATTAATTATTTCAACATACAGATATAAAATTAACCAGCAGTAGGTGCAGGACGAGGGCAGGGAGTAAGGACAGATGTTGTTGTAGGCATTTTCCTCCGTTATCGCATGGCGGCCAAAGCGGTGATACCATCTGTTCACCGCCAGGACCACTCCACCTATGTCCCCGATCTGTCTGAATTATCAGACTTCCCCTTGTTCCTTCCGCCCTTCCCCCCCCCCGGGGCGTGCCATGATGGGCCCAATGCACTGGGTGTTTTTACCCCCCATTCATCTGGGAACTTGTTTCACTACAGCCTTTGGCTGCATGGACGCCCAAGGACTGGCTTTATTGTCAGCCCGCCCCTTCGGCCGGGACCATTGCGGTGTTCCAACGCCTGTTCATGCCTCCTCTCCCCTCTGTCTCCCTTGGATGATGTGGGGTTCTCCCCCTTCTTCCTCTGGAGCCTTCCGTTGCACTTTTCCATCTGTCGATCATGTCGCAGGCAGTAGCTGCCATGTGACCGGACCGACGCTCGGACTTATGGGATATGTAGGCAAATGATACTGGCTACTGCACATGTGCCCCGCCCGCCTGTCGTCCACTCCTGATCAGCTGATTTATATCATGCTGATCAGGTGGGGGTTTTAAAAGGCAGCCTTGCTCTCAGTGTGTTTTTTTTTTTTATCTCCTTGCTGTGGGACCATCCTGGGGAGCTGGCTACATATGTAAAAGGTAATAGATCCAACAAACTTTTTTTTCATCAACAGCAAGCATCTGTCATTATATTGCCACATATTGCTATACTGGCTGAACTTTCTTGCTAACAGTCCCTTTGTTATATGCATTGACTTTCAGACCATCTACAATAACCGGTGTTACCAGAAAGACTCATTGTGGAGGTTCCAACGTTTAGCCAAGATACTGGCGGAATCTTATTCATAGGATGCATTTTTTTTAACTTAATGCGTTTTCGGTAAGCCCTACTCATTGTATCCAATATATTTCACTATGTCCTTCAAATCTGAAATTCACTGAGATATTTGTGTATCAATATCATTTTTCCCATACCTCCTTTTTTTTTTTTTCTCCTCTCTTGAATCTATTTTACAGTCCTTTTGATTGCATTCATGAGATTTTTTTTTTTTTTCCATGAACTGACTGCGCTGTGAATCTCCCTTGTGCAACATTAAGTGCCTTGGTTTTGCATATAATTAGGGTATGTAATTGAGGCTTAGGTCCCTTTTGTTGAATAAAATTAAAAGAATTTTCAATACTTGTATGCTATACTTCTCTTTTTAGGCGCCCTTTAATTCCCCTGTAGCCAAATACTGGGCTGAGTGCAACTTCCATTCTCAGTGTCTTGGTGGTGTCCCCCTTGCGTTTTGGAGCCCGCATGGTATGTTTTAGGTGTGTGGGGGGTGGGAAGACCGTGGGATATGGGGGGGGGCGGCAATTTGACCACTATGCGATGCGATTGGCTTGCCTCCAGCATTACAAGATTATGTTGATCCAATAATGCATTTTTTCTTTATTATAGTGGTTTTATTCTCTGCAGTACATCTCTACGTTCCCCTGATGAAGCCAATGTTTTGGCAAAACTAGTTGGGAACATAAGACTATGATCACCCCTCAACATCTTTGGTGACGGTCATTTATTTGAACTGTATTTCTGTTTTTGTTTCTGCTTTGTATATTTTTTGTACTTTCATGTAAACATTTTAGATGTTTTTGATATCAATAAAATAAATGATTTTATATAAAATATCATTCTAGTAATTTTAAATTTTGGTGGCAGCGCAATAATCCCATCATCCCCTTTTCCCCCATTTTTTGAGATCTTTGACTCGGGATGAGGTGCCGTATCTGGTAGGACACACCACCCACCATCCAATGTTGTGGTACCAGTTCCACTGGGTTTCCACTGGGTTTGCACACCAAATATGGGGTTCCTAGAACCAAGTGGCCCTGAGATACGGGGCCCCAAAATCGGTTCGGAAAATGAATTTTTTTTGCTACAGAAAAGTGCTTGACTCAAGTATAAGTCGAGGGGGGCACTTTCAGCACAAAAAAAAGTGCTGAAAAACTCGACTTATACTCGAGTATATACAGTAGGTTCAATAGATGAATTCTCATGTGTTTGTGTAGTTTATAAAACATTTTCACCTCCTGATTTGTTCACAACACAAATCATGTTTTTCTGGCACATCATAAACCATTGAATTAAAAACTGTAACTAGTTTCATTACGTAAATTTTTCTTTGTTTTAGCTAAAGAAAATCTAGCCTTATCAATTTTAACATTCGCCTGTAAACATTGTTCATACATTGATTTCCACAAAATGGTGTCAGACACATGTTATTCGCTAAGACCTTTCAATATCAATTTGCTTTCATTAGCTAGACAATCAACACATTCCATGATTTCTACATACCAAATATAGGACTTTTTCCTTTATGCGCTGATCTCAAATAACCTTCTTTCAATACTTCTGATTTCCACACAAAATTCTCAGGTCTTCACAATCATCAATCGATCGTTTTTTCATCTAGGTTCATTCAATAGTTCCGAATTTTAATTTCAGTACATCACTTCTCCCCTCTGATCAAGGAAGGAAGTGGTAAAAAAAAACACTTCCGCCAAGTTGATACTGGCTGGCATGTGCCAATGTAAAAAGTAGCTTTAGCTGTAAAAAGATTCTTCTGCCTTTTCTAGATGATTGTGAGACAAATTTCTTAGTTGTATAACTGAGTCAGCTTGAATCAAACCGTGTGATTTATTTCCACACAAGTTACAAAAATACTTACAAAAGTTGTACATTCAAATACAAAATAAATGTAGCTTCAAATAAGATCAAAGATATGAGATAAAAATAAGTTCAAGACTAGGGATGAGCTTCGTGTTCGAGTCGAACGCATGTTTGACTCGAACATCGTGTGTTCGGTCATTTGCCGAATTACGAACGTTATGGGTCGGTCGCGCCAAATTCGAGTGGCGCGTCACGGCTCATAATTCACTGCGACAGTGCATTGCTGGCTGATGATTGGCCAAGCATACACTATGACCCGCATGCTTGGCCAATCACAGCACCGTCTGAACAGAGAGCCGTAATTGGCCAAAGCCAAGGAGGCTTTGGCCAATTATGGCTCAGGGGATTTAGTACACGCCCCACACTATATAAGGCCGCCTGCACAGTGTGTGTTCCGGTGTTGAAAGAGATAGAGAGACAGTGTCATTTTGATTTAAGTTAGATAGATTATGCAGATACAGTCAATGAGTTAGCTGCACTTACAGTGTAGTATGTATGTATGTATTCCGTTCCTGTTATCTTACTACTGGCAGGCTTGTATTTACAGTACCTGAAGAAAATTGCTGGTGTTCTTTTGATCCTATTAGTACTACAATCAGGCAACTAGACTATTTACAGTTAGTGTAGTGCGTCCTCCTCAGTGTTCAGTTAAAGCTACAAGTTAGTTTAGTGTGACCTCTGCACAGTGTTCAGTTAAAGCTACAAGTTAGTTTAGTGCGTCCTCCTCACAGTGTTCAGCTAAAACTACAAGTTAGTTTAGTGCGAGCTCTGCACAGTGTTCAGCTAAAGCTACCTGTAGAAGGTTGGTGGTGTTCTCATACTACAGGCAGGCATTTGATTTTGCTAGCTGCAGTATCAGAGTATATCTATATATCGCTACAGGCCATTAGTATGTCTGGAAGGCCAACAAGGAGAGGCAGACAGTCACAAGCCAATAAAAGAGGGCAAGCAGGCTCTGTGTCTAGAGGCAACAGTGCTGGTCGTGGAGACGGTGCATCCTCATCAGCACGTGGCCGTGGGACACGCTTGACCTTTTTTTTTTTTTTTTTTTTTTTTTCGGCAGCTGGCCGTGTTGAGCCGCAACATGCGGAAGACTTGGTCGAGTGGATGACCAAGCCGTCCTCATCCTCTCTCACCCATGCTCAGGGCTTAAAGCAGCTGCCAACGCGGCCTCTTCCCTCGGCTCAATGGCATCAGAGACTCCTTCCCTAGCCCCTCCATGTCCTCCTGAGGAGTCCCTCGAACTGTTTGACCACTGTGTTGGGTACATGCTCCAGGAGGATGCCCAGCGTTTAGAAGGCTCTGATGATGATGATACTGAGCTAGATGAAGGCAGTAACGTGAGCACGGAGAGGGGGTGCCCAAGAAGGACAGCAATCTGGCAGTCATGCTCCCCCTGCTGCAGCATACTGCCAGGTTTGCTCCAGTGATGAGGAGGGAGGGGATGAGGTCACTGACTCAACATGGGTGCCTGATAGGAGAGAGGAGGAGGCACATCACCAACGAGGCAGGATGCCCTCCAGGGGCCAGCCTAAGGGCAGCACACTGACTGCATCACACCCCAAAGCTCCGCATGTGCAGGGCGCTGCTGTCTCTGCGCGTTATTCCAAAAGTTCTTTGGTGTGACCAGACATATGTTGACCTGCCATGCAGTTCGTTGGCAAGCGTATCTAAAAGACCCACACCAAAGAACAAAGAGGACCTCTCCTTGCTCCTCATCAGCTGAGATCTCCAACCCCACTATACCTTCAGTCCTCTCTGAGACCTGCACTGAGAGGAATGAAGGTGTAGAATTAGGTGTGCCACAGCCAAGTACTTGTGGGCAATCTGCTTTCGGTACACCAACGTCAGATTGTACCAGGCAAACCAGATTGTACCAGGCAAATTTCCCTGCCCCAGCTGCTGCACCGCCAAAAGATGTTCGCTCCCAGCCATCCACATGCCCAGCGGTTGAATGCTAGTTTGGCAAAATTGCTAGCACTTCAACTGCTGCCCTTTCAGTTGGTAGACTCTGCCCCCTTCCGTAAGTTTGTGGAATGTGCAGTTCCTCAGTGGCAGGTACCCAAATGCCACTTTTTCTCACGGAAGGCGATTCCGGCTCTCTACCGGCATGTGGAAGGCAATGTCAATGCCTCGCTGGACAGGGCGGTCAGCGGTAAGGTGCATATTACCGCTGACTAATGGTCCAGCAGGCATGAACAGGGATGTTACCTAAGCTTCACTGCTCATTGGGTGACTCTGCTGGCAGCTGGGAAGGATGCAGGACAAGGTGCAGTAGTGTTGGAGGTTGTTCCGCCACCACGCCTCCAAAATGCCACTACTAATGATTGTGACACACCTCTATCCTCCACCCCCTCCTCTTCTTCTTCCTCCATGGCCTCTTCCTGTGCTTGGTAATCGGAACCAGCGGTGCTCCGTAGCCATTCAAGGGGCTACGCAAGTATGCAGGCCAAAAGATGCCATGCGGTGCTTGAGCTGGTGTGCTTGGGGGACAGGAGCCACACTGGGGCAGAGGTTCTGCCAGCTCTGCAGGGGCAGGTTCAGAGGTGGTTGATGCCACGCCAACTTAAACCAGGAATGGTGGTTTGCGACAATGGCACCAACCTCCTTTCTGCCCTCCGACAGGGACAAATGACCCATGTGCCCTGTTTGGCTCACGTCCTTAACTTGGTGGTGCAGCGGTTCTTGGGCAGGTACCCGGGCTTACAGGATGTCCTGAGGCAGGCCAGGAAAGTCTGTGTGCATTTCCGCCGGTCATATAATGCCAGTGCTCGGCTGGCAGACCTCCAAAAGGAGTTTAACCTGCCCAAGAACCACCTAATCTGTGACATGCCCACCAGGTGGAACTCAACGTTGACCATGCTGCAGCAGCTGCACATGCAGCAGAGGGCCATCAATGAGTACCTGTGTGACTATGGCACCAGGACAGGGTCAGGGGAGCTTGTTTTTTTTTTCCCCCACGCCAGTGGGCCATGATCAGGGATGCATGCACTGTCCTGTCACCATTTGAGGAGGCCACGAGGATGGTGAGCAGTGACAGTGCATGCATCAGTGACACTGTCCCCCTTGTCCACCTGTTGGAGCACACGCTGCGTGGAATAATGGACAGGGCACTTGAGACAGAACAGAGGCAGGAAGAGGAGGACTTCCTTAGCTCTCAAGGCCCCCTTTATCCAGACAGTGTTCCTGCGTGCCCACCGATCACACAGGAAGAGGACGAGGAGGAGGAGGAGGAGGATTGTGTCAGTATGGAGGTGGAGCCTGGCACTCAGCATCAGCAGCAGTCTTTAAGGGATCAGTCCCAAGAAACACATGGACTTGTACGTGGCTGGGAGGAGGTGGCTGCAGACCATGTCGTCCTTAGTGACCCAGAGGACTGCGGACCGAATGCCTCAGCAAACCTAGGCTACATGGCCTCCCTGATCCTGCAAAGCCTGCGTAAGGATCCTCGTATTCGTGGTATCAAGGAGAAGGACCAATACTGGCTGGCAACCCTCCTTGATCCACGTTACAAGGGTAAGGTTGCGGACCTTATCTTGCTGTCGCAGAGGGAGCAGAGGATTAAACATTTTCGGGAGGCCTTGCAGAAAGGTCTGTGCAACGCGTTCCCAGAGACTGGGAGGTTACAAACTCCTGTTTCTGGACAACGTGTTGCTGAGGCTTCGATCAGTCAAAGAAGGAGCGGTGGAGAAGGTGGCCGTCTGACCGATGCGTTCAGACAATTTTTTAGTCCGCAGCCCCAAGGTATGATCGGTTCCAGCAACCATCGCCAGCGTCTGTTTTACATGATGCAGGAATACCTAGGGGCAAGATCTAACTTGGACACCTTTCCCACCGAAAATCCTCTGGGTTACTGGGTCTTGAGGCTGGATCACTGGCCAGAGCTTGCACAGTATGCAATTGAGCTACTGGCCTGTCCTGCATCCAGCGTTCTTTCGGAACACACATTCAGTGCTGCTGGAGGCTTTGTAACCGATCACAGGGTGCGTCTGTCCACCGACTCGGTCGATCGACTGACCTTCATAAAAATGAATCAGTCTTGGATCAACACCAGCTACCAAGCACCTGATGCTGATGTAACTGAATAATTTTTTTTTAAATCTCAGATCCCTTCAAAGACTGCCTATGCTGATGCTGAGTGACTATCCTGAGTAATTATCCTCTTCCTCCTCAATGATCACGCTGATAGCTTGTAAGAACATTTTTGGTTCTGAGCGCCACCACCAGTGCCTAAGGCCCAATTTATCAGCCCCTGTTTAACAGGGGCGTGTAATTACAATTTTTGATGCAATACTTTGCAGCAGGGCTCGTTCCTGCGTTCCAACAAGAGTATCTGTGAGGGGTTGCAGTGTTGTGGCACCAGTGCCTAAGGCCCAATTTTTCAGCCCCTGTTCAACAGGGGCATATAATTACAATTCTTGATCTAATATTTCACAGCAGGGCTCTGAGAGGGCTTAGTGTTGTGGCCACAACAACACCTAAGGCCCAAATTTCTGCTGAGTATATAGGGCAGGCCCCTACTTTCAAACATCCAACTTACAAACTACTCCTACTTGCAAACGGAAGGAGACAACAGGAAGTGAGATGAAATCTACCCCTAGGAAGGGAAATTCTCTTAACTGTAAGAGTTAATATGGGAAATACATTTCTCCTTTCCATTGATGCTTTATCACCAATCCTTGTTTCACAAAAAAACCCAAATTTTCAAAAAACATTTGTCATTGGGACAAAAAGTGAGGTGAAATCTTCTGAAGAGAAGCACAGACAGCAAAACAAATGTCACAGGGGTGATAACCCTTCCCTATGTTTTCCAAAAAGCTTAAAATAGATTTTTTGGCTGGAGCTAAACACGTTAAAAATGTACCAGTTCAAAATTACAAACAGATTCTACTTAACAACAAACCTACAGTCCCTGTCTTGTTTGCACCGCCTGTATACTGCTGTTCAGAGTACAGAGCCTGTATACTGCTGTTTCCTTTTTTAATTTGGGTGCAGGGTTCCCCTTAATATCCATACAAGACCCAAAGGGCCTGGTAATTGACTGGGGGGTACCCATGCCCTTTGTTTCACTGATTTTCATCCATATTGCCAAGACCCGACATTACATTAAAGCCGCAAGCAGTTTTAAATGACTTTTTTTTTCCTTTAAAAATTACATTTTGTGCAGGGACTGTTCTAAGCACGGGAAACACGCGCCACTTTACAGGCATACTATAGACACCCCCCAGGTACGATATTTAAAGGAATATTTCACTTTTTTTTTTTTTTTACTTTAAGCATCATTAAAATCACTGCTCCTGAAAAAACGGCAGTTTTTAAAAGTTTTTTTGCATTGATACATGTCCCCTGGGGCAGGACCCGGGTCCCCAAACCCTTTTTAGGACAATACCATGCAAATTAGCCTTTAAAATGAGCACTTTTGATTTCGAACATCACAGGGTGTATCTGGCTTTTATGTTGCCGTTCTGACCTGTGAAATCCCTGGTCGGAACAGCAGTGTATTTGCAGTAGGCAGATACACCCTATGCAGATCATGGCTGACTGGCTCTGTTGTAAAGGAATGTGATTTTAGCCCTGTGGAGGATTAGCAGTATAGAGTGCTGTTTTGGGAAAGAAGCTCAGCAGCGGGCATAGCATCCAGAGTGGAGGGGGTGGTCAGGGGACTTTGGGGGGGGGCGCAACTTAGATCTGGGGGGGCAAAGCCATGTAACACAAAGTCTGGAGCCTGCAGCCCCTCAGGGGCCCCTCAGGGGGTGTTCAGGGATTTGTTTTAGCAATTTCTAAAATTTTCTAAAGGTTTCTCTGTCAGTGTTGGCAGGTGTTGGGAGAAGGTCACCTCCCGGAGGTGCGTGTGTTTTCCCCAGCTGTCAGGGAAGTGGGGTGGGGGGGTACAGAGAATTCCAGCTAGTGACTAAAAGACACTGAGCAATGTCTTACCTCATCAGTGACATCGGTCCCATCGTGATTACAGGATGGCACTCTCCTCCTCTTAACTCGCTGAGCTTGGTTACCAATGTTGCCAGCACACAGCACAGACACTTCCACATCCTGGGCTGTTCTCACCCCAGCCAATGAGAACAGAGAGGCGTGGACTGTGGAAGGCAAAGTGGAAGCCCGGTACTGGAGCGTGGCTATGGGGGCCTAGGGCAGATCGGAGCTGGACTTTGTGGAGAATATGATAATATGACAGGGAGGCTGCAGGGGCCCCCCGGAGCTAGGGGCGGGGTTGCGATTGTGACCCCTGCAACCTCTATGCTATGCCCATGGCTCTACTATATTATTAACTGCCCTGCAGCATTACAAAGTTTTTATAAACACTTGAAAAACAGTGTGTACAACTGAACAGAATTGGGATAAGGTAAGACATTGCCTATGAAGGAGGACTGACATCTTCGATACCGGTAAGAAAGTTTCATATATGATAGGGGGATTGGGAAGTAGAGAAGGCAAGATCCAAAGAAGAGGGGGAGATTGACTGTGACTCTTAAGCTTATTTAAAAAAAACGTGCAAAGAGCAATGGTGTCTGTTAACCAATTGCAGCCTATGAACATTCATCTTTTTGTCAGCCTGTGTCCATTACAGTCAGGTCCATATATTCTGCAGATACACCTATGAAGTTGCTCCAGTATTTGTTCTGATGGAAGATGAAGTGCTTAGAACAATGAGAAGTTTCCTTGGTTGGAATACAGGAGATGGCATATTTTGCCCAGGTAATGTAATCAACATGTGTACACCATAAATATGATTCAATCCTGTGTCCTGCTAAATGTTGTGTCTGAGCTCTTAGGCCAGCCATAAACAAGGAATAGAATTATAGGAATTGCTCATTTAATTCAGACTGGTGATCACTTTTTTGTTACATTTTTATGTCTTTAGATTACATAGAAATACAATATCATCAAAAGAAAGTCTATGTATACATGGTATATACACATACACTATATTACCAAATGTATTGGGACGCCTGTCTTTACACGCACATGAACTTTAATTGCATCCCAGTCTTAGTCCATAGGGTTCAATATTGAGTTGGCCCTACCTTTGCAGCTATAACAGCTTCAACTCTTCTGAGAAGGCTGTCCACAAGGTTTAGGAGTGTGTCTATGGGAATGTTTAACCATTCTTCCAGAAGTACATTTGTGAGGTCAGGCACTGAAGTGGAAGGCCTGGCTCGCAGTCTCCGCACTAATTCATCCCAAATGTGTTTTATCGGGTTGAGGTTCAGGCCAGTCAAGTTCCTCTACCCCAAACTCACTCATCCATATCTTTATTGACCTTGCTTTGTGCACTGGTGCGCAGTCAGGGCTTTTTTTCAGCAGGAACACGGGGGAATGCAGTTCTGGCACCTCCAACACTGTATGAAATGGGAAGGGGTGCTGGGGTGTGCTGGAAAGTTTATTGATGCTGGCTCCAGATGGATCAATTGTCATTGGAGCTGATAGTTTTATCAAGATGGTCTATGGTTGCTGAAGGTCGGTCTTATGTTGCTGGGGGGTCATTTGTTACTGGGAGGAATCTACTGTTGGGAAGGGTATCAATTGTTGCTGGCTGCTGGAGGGTCTATTGATGCTGGCTGCAGAGAGATCTATTGTTGCTGCCGGGGGTCTATTGTTGCTGCGTGGATATTTTGTTGCGGGTGGTCCATTGTTGTTGGGGGGGGGGGGGGTCTATTTCTGCTAGCTGCAGGGGATCTATTTTATTGCTTTTCTTGTCATCATTAACAAATTCCATACAAATTCCATAACCACAAAGTTATACTTGGTTCTATATTCTCTAAAAGAGCGGTACCGGGAGGTGGGTAGGGGATAAAACCAAGCAACAGTGCTCGGGGGTGGGTATGGGAAGAGACAAGGGGTGAGTAAAAAAAAAAGCAGAAGTTCTAGCACCTACTTTCTTAGAAAAAAAGCCCTCTGTGCAGTCATGTTGGAACAGGAAGGGGCCATCCCCAAACTGTTCCCACAAATGTCTTGGTATGGTGACACCTTAAGAGTTGCCTTCACTGGAACTAAGGGGCCAAGCCCGACCCCTGAAAAACAACCCCACACCATAATCCTTCCTCCACCAAATGACTTGGACCAGTGCCTAGGTTCACACTGTGGGCGGGTTTGAAATCGTGAAATTCAGCTGAACTCTCATGATTTCAAACTGGCACTTCAGTCCGACTTCAGGGGTGATTTGACAGACATCTGTGCGGGATCATGCACAGATGTCTATTGAAATCACCCCTGAAGTCGCCAAAAGTAGTGCAGAAATTACTTTTGGGAATCGGTGAAAGTCGGCGTAGCACCGATTCGGACGGTGCCGTTGCCGCCACTAGGCCCTGATTTGGCATGTGATTTGACATGTCAAATCTGCACGGTGTGAAAGAGGGATAAAGACATGGATGAACAAGTTTGGGGTGGAGGAACCTGACTGGCCTGCACAGAGTCCTAACCTCAACCCTATAGAACACCTTTGGGATGAATTAGAGCAGAGACTGAGAGCCAGGCCTTCTCATCCACATCAGTGCCTGACCTGACAAATGCGTTTCTGGAAGAATGGTCAAACATTTCCATAGACACCTTCCTAAACCTTGTGGACAGCCTTCCCAGAAGAGTTGAAGCCGTTATAGCTGCAAAGGGTAGGCCAACTCATTATTGAACCCTACAAAGACTGGGATGCCATTATAGTTCATGTGCGTGTAAAGGCAGGCGTCCCAATACTTTTGGTAATATAGTGTACTGTATGTATCATACAGTATCTCACAAAAGTAAGTACACCCCTCACTCACGTTTTTTGCCAGCGGTTTAGACATTAATAGCTGTGTGTTGAGTTATTTTGAGGGGACAGCAAATTTACACTGTTATACGAGCTGTACACTCACTACTAGGGATGAGCCCGATGTTCGAGTCAAACGTAAGTTCTACACAACATCGGGTGTTCGCCGAATAGTGAACAATTTGGGGTGTTCGCGTCAAATTCGAAAGCCGTGGAACACCTTATAAAAGTCTATGGGAGAAATCAAAATGCTAATTTTAAAGGCTTATATGCATGGTATTGTCATAAAAAGTGTTTGGGGACCTGAGTCCTGCCCCAGGGGACATGTATCAATGCAAAAAGAAGTTTTAAAAACAGACGTTTTTTTGGGAGCAGTGATTTTAATAATGCTTAAAGTGAAACAATAAAAGTGAAATATTCCTTTAGATTTCGTACCTGGGGGTGTCTATAGTATGCCTGTAAAGTGGCGCATGTTTCCCATGTTTAGAATAGTCCCTGCACAAAATGACATTTCTAAAGGAATAAAAGTAATTTAAAAGTACTCGCGGCTATAATGAATTGTCGGTCCTGGCAATACAGATAAAAGAAGTCATTGAAAAAAACGGCATGGGATCCCCCCCAGTCCATTACCAGGCCCCTTGGGTCTGGTATGAATATTAAGGGGAACCCAACACCAAAATTAAAAAAAAAATGGCATGGGGGGTCCCCCTCAAAATCCATACCAGACCGATTGTAAGATGAACCCCGCGCCAAAATTTTTTTTAAAATAGCGTGGGGGTCCCCCCAAAAATCCATACTAGACCCTTATCCGAGCACGCAACCTGGCAGGCCGCAGGAAAAGAGGGGGATGAGAGAGTCCCCCCCTCCTGAACCGTACTAGGCCACATGTCCTTAACATGGGGAGGGTGCTTTGGGGTAGCCCCCCAAAGCACTTTGTCCCCATGTTGATGCGGAAAGGACCTCATCCCCACAACCCTTGCCCGGTGGTTGTGGGGGTCTGTGGGCGGGGGGGCTTATTGGAATCTGGAAGCCCCCTTTTAACAAGGGGACCCCCAGATCCCAGCCTCTCCTCCGTGTGAAATGGTAACGGGGTACAAATGTACCCATACCATTTCACAAAAAAAGTGTCAAAATTGTACAAAGAGACGGCTTGGGACAAGTCCTTTATTAAAAATTTTTTTTTTAAATGTCCCACGAAGTCCATTCATCTTCTCTCGCTCCACCGACGGACCGAAAAAGAAAAAAAAAAAACAAAGCCGCGACCTACCCGCCTCCATGGGAGGCACCTGCCGTATGATGTGTCTTCGCTTTGACAGTTCTTTTATAACTGAGGGCGGGGCCACAAGGTGATGTTCCTGGGAGACCCCGCCCCCCTCTGACGCACGGGGACTTCCCTATGGCTTTCCCGGGGCATCAGAGGGGGGCGGGGCCCACCATTTTACGTACCCGGGTGGCCCCGCCCCCCTCTGACACCATAAGGAAGCCATTGGGAAGTCCCTGTGCATCAGAGGGGGTGGGGTCTCCCGGGTACGTCACCGTTTGGCCCCGCCCCTAGTTATAAAAGAACTGTCACCTGAGAGGACAGTCATTACGGCGGGTGCCTCCCATGGAGGCGGATCCGTGACGGCATGTAGGGTTTTTTTTTTCGGTCCGTCGGCGGAGCGAGAGAAGAAGATGAATGGACTTTGTGGGACGTTTTTTTTTCTTATTTTTTAATAAAGGACTTTGTCCCAAGATGTGTCTTGTGTTTTTTTTTTTTTTTTTTTTTTTACATTTTGACACTTTTTTGTGAAATGGTAGGGGTACAATGTACCTGTTACAAAGAGGGGGGTGGGATCTGGAGGCCCCCTTGTTAAAGGGGGCTTCCAGATTCCGATAAGACCCCCGCCCGCAGACCCCCAAAACCACCGGGCAAGGGTTGTGGGGATAAGGCCCTTGTCCCCATCAACATGGGAACAAGGTGCTTTGGGGGGCTACCCCAAAGCACCCTCCCCATGTTGAGGGCATGTGGCCTGGTACGGTTCAGGAGGGGGGGCGCTCTCTCGTCCCCCCCTCTTTTTCTGCGGCCTGCCAGGTTGCGTGCTCGGATAAGGGTCTGGTATGGATTTTTCGGGGGACCCCCACGCCAATTTTTTTTATTGTGGGGTTCCCTTTAAAATCCATACCAGACCCTTCAGGCGGGTGCCCTTCAGGTCTGGTATGGATTTTTAGGGGGACCCCACGCCATTTAAAAAAAAAAATGGCGCAGGGTTCCCCTTAATATCCATACCAGACCTGAAGGGCCTGGTATGGAGTTTGGGGGGACCCCCACGCAATTTTTTTTTTTTTTAATTTTGGTTTGGGGTTCCCCTTAATATTCACACCAGACCCAAAGGGCCTGGTATGGATTTTTGGGGGGACACCTATGCCGTTTTTTTCAATGACATTTATCTGTATTGCCGAGACCCAACAATTCATTATAGCCACAAGTAGTTTTAAATTACTTTTTTTCCTTTAGAAACGTCATTTTGTGCAGGGACTGTTCTAAACACGGGAAAAATGCGCCACTTTACAGGCATACTATAGACACCCCCAGGTACGAAATTTAAAGGAATATTTCACTTTTATTGTTTCATTAAAGCATTATTAAAATCACTGCTCCCGAAAAAAACGTCCTTTTTTAAAACTTTTTTTTGCATTGATACATGTCCCCTGGGGCAGGACCCAGGTGCACAAACACTTTTTATGACAAAACAGTTATTCATGTTTGCATTAGGTATGAATTATCTGTTTACGTACTCATGCTCAGAGCAGGGAGATCATTCTTCAAGTGCCGAACAGATATTCAGATATTTGTGATATACAGTGAAAGGTTCTTTTAACAATCAGTCACAAACTGCAAGATGTTAAAGTGGAAGTCCAGTCAAAAATGAACATTTTTCTATTATATGTAAAATATCTTTATCTTTGACATTATTCATTCTCTGTATAGCCGATTGTGTCGCTTAGAAAGTCTAAACAAACCCGCATATAAGCCTTTAAAATTAGCACTTTTGATTTCTCCCATAGACACGTCATTATAGCCGCGAGTAGTTTTAAATTACTTTTTTTCCTTTAGAAATGTCATTTTGTGCAGGGACTGTTCTAAACACGGGAAAAATGCGCCACTTTACAGACATACTATAGTCACTCCCCAGGTACGAAATTTAAAGGAATATTTCACTTTTATTGTTTCACTTTAAGCATTATTAAAATCACTGCACCCGAAAAAACTGCCGTTTTTTAAAACTTTTTTTTTGCATTGATACATGTCCCCTGGAGCAGGACCCAGGTCCCCAAACACTTTTTATGAAAATAACTTGCATATTAACCCTTAAAATTAGCTCTTTTCATTTATAACATTCATGTCCCATAGACTTTAACGGTGTTCGCATGTTCGAACAAATTTTTTGCCTGTTCCCATGTTCTGCTGCGAACCGAACCGGGGGGGGTGTTCGGCTCATCCCAACTCACTACTTTACATTGTAGCAAAGTGACATTTCTTCAGTGTTGTCACATGAAAAGATATAATAAAATATTTACAAACATGTGAGGGGTATACTCACTTTTGTGAGCTACTGTATATGTGTTACTTCTTTATATAAAGTAATGGCAAATATATTTCCCACTCCCACCCATATCTGAAGTTTAAAAATTGAACTGGTATACTTTAATATCCTGCATACTCCTCTCCTGCACATACTGCCTTCTAAAGCACTTCTTTAGCATTGCTGTTAGTATCACCAAAATTGCCTTTTCTGGAGCAGGCACACTTTGCTGGAATATAAAGAAATGTACCTGTATATATGGAAGGTGGCTTGGAGTGGGATGCCTTGTCTGGCCCTTGTTTCAGCCCTGCTTTAATACTTCTAATCTTTTATTGCAGGAGGCTCCATATCCAATATGTATGCTATAAACGTTGCTCGATTTCAGCATTTTCCACACTGCAAAGAGAAAGGCCTGCATTCCCTTCCCAGACTGGCACTGTTTACTTCACAAGAGGTTTCTTCACATTCTTCTTATTATTATTGTTATTAAAGATTTATAAATGTCTGATGCATTTATTTCCATACAAATACACAGAAAAGAAACATAAGTGTAACAATAAAGTTTTAATATCTATCACATACCAGGGTATATATTGGAGGAATTTTATTTCATAAGAGGTTATTTCCTCTCTGGGTCCCTACTGTTTTGTTAGTTTTATTTTAATTAAAAAAAAAAAAATCTCCTCTCAGTCTCCGCATGGTTCTCCTTCCAGTGGGACATATGGTGTGCTTTGGTAGTTTCTTGGCCCTGAATCACATGCTTGCTAATTAATAAAGGTAGGTATTTACTATATTTGTATATGATAGATATTAAGATTTTATTGTTGGACTAAATATTGACCAATGGTTTATAGTTTCAGGACACCTGAAGAAGGGGGGCTTATGGTGCTCACAAAACACATTGTGACAAATCGTAGATCTCCCCCTTACCAAAGTTCTTCTGAACATTTCCAGCATTGGATTCATGCAACCAAGGAAGTCAAATACTAATACGTAGGGTGGGAGAGACAACAATATACTGTGAAAAATTTTCTATTTGTAAAAATACTTTTGTCATATATTTTTTATGCTTTTATGGCTTTAATAAATATTTTTTTATACTAGTTGTGTATAAACCGTGTATGAGTGGGCACCTCAAAAATCCCAAAAAATAATAATAAAAAGTCTAAAACGGTTCTTAGTGAAAACAATCCAAATCCCTACAAAAACAAAATACAAACATACATCAAAAATGATACTAATAATTATTGTATAAGTGGGGAAATGTGAAAATGTGTTTAAGACATGGATCATTACACTCCTAGAAGTTTCGCACCCCAAATGGATAAAAAAACAGTCCTCAAATAAGAAATTTTTAGCTGAAAAAAAGGGAAAAAGATAGTCCATAGAATGAACAGCAGGAGAAGGAGTCCCATAGACAGATAGCCACTTCACAGAAGCAGGGGGAACCATCCACGTTCCGACCGGTCAGACACTGCACAAATACATGGGGAGGGAGAGGAGTGAAGACAAGAGCTCTCATAGAATCCCACAGTGTTGAAAGGTGGACCCTTACCCTCAATGGTGGACCTCCTCTCTGGCGAGGTCTTACACGCAAGCAGACTTTGCCCTCTGCGGGGACTGTGGATGGATGGTGTCCGGATCAGTGTCAGGCCCAGCCCATCCTCACACGGCCCGGCGGGAGGAGAAGGAGGAGGGGAGGGAGGAGAAAGAGGGGGGGGAGTAACCCGAGAACTGCGGGCTGACTTCCGTCTGGACACACCGACACCCGCCGGGCGGACCGAGTGGGCTTGTCACCCCCCTCAGGTGGGCGAGTTGGTACAAGCCAAGTTGGAGATGCACAGTACACGAGTAGGATCCGGACACCATCCATCCACAGTCCCGCAGAGGGCAAAGTCTGCTTGCGTGTAAGACCTCGCCAGAGAGGAGGTCCACCATTGAGGGTAAGGGTCCACCTTTCAACACTGTGGGATTCTATGAGAGCTCTTGTCTTCACTCCTCTCCCTCCCCATGTATTTGTGCAGTGTCTGACCGGTCGGAACGTGGATGGTTCCCCCTGCTTCTGTGAAGTGGCTATCTGTCTATGGGACTCCTTCTCCTGCTGTTCATTCTATGGACTATCTTTTTCCCTTTTTTTCAGCTAAAAATTTCTTATTTGAGGACTGTTTTTTTTATCCATTTGGGGTGTAAAACTTCTAGGAGTGTAATGATCCATGTCTTAAGCACATTTTCACATTTCCCCACTTATACAATAATTATTAGTATCATTTTTGATGTATGTTTGTATTTTGTTTTTGTAGGGATTTGGATTGTTTTCACTAAGATCCGTTTTAGAGTTTTTATTATTATTTTTAAAAAATTTTTACACAGATTATGAGTAGTTCAATATGAGTATTTATGTTGATTATGAGCGCACGTTTTTTTTTATTTTGATTTATTTTACACAGATATTGGTGTTTTATTCGTGCAGCTATAAGTTTTTACACAATTTTCTTTAGCGCGGTTTTTTTCTTTTATTTCATACCTCAAAAATCCCATTTTATGGTAAAGTTGTTTGGATATTGATAATGGAGGGATGATGGTGCCTCCTGAGCAACCCTAAGTGAGAAGTTGAGGTATCTTGTAATAGTCCTCTGTTTTTTTACTCAAACAGTTTTTACTAAGATTATAATGTAAGATACAGTATACAGAAAAGAAAAAGGGAAAGGGGTACCTTCACAAGTAAAACATAAAGCTGGCCATACATGGATCAATATTTGTCCGCAGGGTTATTTGATATTTGTCAGCAGGGTCAAGCAGAATTTTGATCCATGTATGAGCAGGGAGGTTGTACAGAAGTCGATCTACTGCATGCTCAATTATCACTGCAGGCCTGAAACACTGATCAGTGCACTCTGATGCCCCGTACACACGGTCGGACTTTGTTCAGACATTCCGACAGCAAAATCCTAGGATTTTTTCTGACGGATGTTGGCTCAAACTTGTTTTGCGTACCAACGGTCGCACAAAGTTGTCGGAATTTCCGATCGCCAACAACGCGGTGACGTCAAGCACGTACGACGAGACTAGAAAAGGCCAGTTCAGAACCAAGCGCGGCACCCTTTGGGCTCCTTTTGCTAATCTCGTGTTAGTAAAAGTTTGGTGAGAGACGATTCGCGCTTTTTCAGACTCGTGGCTTTCAGATCGTTTTCTGCCGTTCAGTTTGTGCTTGTGGGTTTGTATCTGCTCTTCAGTGCGTGCAAGCAAGTTCCGTGTGACTTTAATTAGTCATTGTATTCTTGTTCGTTCGTTACTGTTTTTCAGGTCGCTCTTCACAGGCCTTGCAGTTCTTCAGTGCGTTCTTCAGTGCGTTCTGTTACTTCGTTCTGAGCAGCCGACCGTTTTCTAGCCACGTTGCGTATGTGTACACCTTGACACAAGTCCAGTCCATGAACAGGGTGGGGAGGAGTTCATGGACCAAGAATTGGTTGCTTCAGCGTGACCAGTTCTCTCATATGCCTTTGCTCCGTGAGATCCGTGAGAATAATCCTGATGATTTCAGGAACTTTCTCAGGATGACGGACCCCGTGTTTCACCGTCTGTTGGCTTCGCTGACCCCTTATATTGGCAGGCAGGATACCTGCATGAGGCAAGCCATCACTCCGGAGCAGAGGTTGGTCGCTACCCTGCGGTATTTGGCGACACGGAGAAGTCTGCAGGACTTGAAGTTCTCGACAAGCATCTCCCTCCAGGCTCTGGGTATCATCATCCCAGAGACCTGTTCTGCCATCATACAGGTCCTGCAGAAGGAGTATATGAAGGTAAGATTTTTATCCTTTAATATCACATTTTATTGTATTTAATGTTTGCTAATATATTGTATTTCTTTCCTCATTCCCTAATTACCATGATTGTATTATGCTGTGAATGTCCCCTTTGTCCTCATGCATGCTGGATTTTTATGTAATTAATTTTTTAGGTCCTTCATACAGATTGTCCTTCACTAACCTCCCCAGCATGCTCTACGGGCCCTATATTCACCGCATGTAGTCACTTAACAATGTATTTTATCAGATCCATAGTAGTGCTTTACCCCAAACACCCCCTAAAATGTTTAGAAATGTTATTTTTTGCTTTAAATTCAGGCAGAGTGCCAGAGGCTTATTTTTTGTGGTGTCCCCAAATCATTTTTAGTAACCCTCCCTCCCCCCAACTGCTAAGTCAGCTGATCCCAATTCTCTGTCTATCCTCAATCATCTATCTGCTGACTTTGCCAAACCCATACACACTATACCCATCTGTTTTGTGCTCTGATGTATGTAAGAATTACCCAAAGCATGTAGTGCAAGGGCCTGCCTGTATACTTTCAAATGGTACTGTTTAAAGTTTTGGTATCCTACAGGGGCGTCGTTAGGGGGTGGCTTTTGGGGCTATAGCCCCGAATCTGGGGCCAATAGCCCCGAGTCTCTGCAGGGGTCCCCAAGGAGAGGGGAGGCTCTCTGGGGACCCTTATGTAAGTGGGGGGCTCTCTGGGGACCCTGATGCAAGGGAGAGGCTCTCTGGGGACCCTAATGTAAGGGGGGCTCTCTGGGAACCCTGTTGTAAGTGGGGGGCTCTCTGGGAACCCTGTTGTAGGTGGGGGGCCCTCTGGGTACCCTGATGAAAGGGGGAGGCTCTCTGAGGACTCTGATGTAAGGGGGCTCTCTGGGGACCCTGATGTAAGTGGGGGGGCTCTCTGTGGATATATATACACACACACGTATATTACTGTATATACATGTGTATGCTCGCCCAAGCGTATGACTTTCTTTACTACGCTGCTATGGGCTCTAGCCCCAGATCTTTTGTAGACCTAGCAACGCCCCTGGTATCCTATTATTATCTTGACAGGTAATAGCAGAATGTCTAAATGTCCTCAAATGTGTAGAATGTGTATTTATATCTTTGTATTATGACACTTCTTACCTGTCCAGTGGGCTGCCAATAGTGTAACTAAGGAGGGGCTGTTCCAAGTAATACCCTGTATTTAGGCATTCATCTCTCAATGAAGTAAAGAGGGTTACCTGTCCAAGATTTCCACACACCCCATAATGTTAGAAATGGCCCATGAGAGGGGGGGGGGGGAATATGATAGGTGTACCTTATACTTTGGCGTTGTTAAATTCCCCTTAATAAATGCTATCTGGAGGTTTCCCCATAATGTTTGTGCCTAATCTGCTTTCCATGTTTCTGAGCAAAAATAGTAATTATTTTTTTTTTTTCCTCAACAGTTTCCTTCCACGCCACAGGAATGGCAGACTGTGGCCTCCCACTTTGCCCAGCGGTGGGACTTTCCTAACTGCGGAGGGGCAATTGATGGGAAACACGTCCACATCGTCCCACCACCCAACTCGGGGTCATACTATTTCAACTATAAAGGGTTCAATAATATTGTGATGTTGGCGGTGGTGTCGGCTAATTACGACTTCTTGTATGTGGACGTGGGGAAGAATGGCCGGATGTCCGATGGTGGAGTCATCGCCCAGACGGAGTTCTACAGGCGTCTCCAGAATGGCAGCTTGGACTTGCCAGCTCCAGAGGACAATGTGGAAGGACTCCCATTCGTGTTCGTTGCTGATGAGACGTTTGCGCTGGGGGACCACCTGATGTGGCAATTCCCGATGAGGACCCTCGTCCCGGAACAGAGGGTTTTTAATTACCGGCTGGCCAGAGCCCGAAGAGTGGTGGAGAACATATTTGGAATCCTGGCCAGCTGGTTCCACCTATTTCTGACACCTATCCATATGGCGGAGTATAAACTGAACCATATTATACTGGCGTGCTGTATTCTCCATAACTTTTTAAGGAAACATTTGGCCAACTATGCTGGCTCAGTTGGGCCTGAGGCCGGAGTGATACCTGAAACACTGATGGCGCTTGAAAGCGGCCATCCTGGCTTGCCCTCCCTGAGTGCCCGTGATGTCCGGTTACGATACCTGGAGTTCTTTGCGGGTAGGGGGGCTATCAATATGCCTTCAAATTTGTGAAGCCTTTTTCCAATAAAAAAGCAAAAAAATGAAAATCTTTGTGGACATTTACTGCTTGTGTGTGTTTTAGCTGACCCTGACAGAAATGTGGGGAGTCCTGAAAATGGCGTGATTGTGTAACCTTATACAAAGCACTGTTGGCTGTTATTTACTAAAAGCGTATACACTTTTTATACTACAAGTGCTCTTGAAACTGCAATGAAAATGCTCTTGTAGTGCAAAGAGGATTTGCCCTTAGGAAATAACCCCCATTTTCGCTGAAAACAGCAATTACATCACCCCAAAAGTGTTGTAGTGTTGAGACAATAATCCACACATTCTTGATTAACAAACTTTTTTATACCTGCACAATCACATGTGCATTTACCAAAGGTTTTTAAAACAAACCAACATGTTTGTTGTATAACAATTTTTGGGGTGGCATTATCAAAAATATAAATGTCCATTTAAGATAAAACAGGCCTGTGTAAAACCAACAAGAAAGACAAAAAACTTGAACTTACAAAGTTCACATATGGTAAAACTTGAAGGCAATATCAGACATGAGTATTTAGGAACTGTGTTTGATATTGCGTTCAGTTGGGGTCAAATCACCCCAGGAAAAGCCAAATTTGGAAGATGCACACCAATTTACGAATGTCAACATGTGCTAGCTGCCATCACGGGGGATCAAGGGACGTGTTTTGGGGGAGCAAGCCCTTCCTCACCGCTACTTTATAATTGAAGAAGGGGTTGCACCCCCAAAAACGCGTCCATTGATCACCCGTGATGGCAGATAGCACATGTTGGCACACTGTGTGCATCCTCCAAATTCTGCTTTTCGAAACATTGCTAAAATATTTAAAACATTGGACCACGCTAAAAAAAGTGATTTTGTGGGGTTTTAAATTCGCCCCAAAACATCAATGATGTTGTTATTTTTTTGAATCACATCATTTTATTTTTTTCTGGATGTTTTGCAATTCTACATTACACCCCATGATCTCCCCGATCAGGATCTGGGCACTTTCAGATGTGAAAGGATCTCGATCCCTAACATCACGATCACCTAAAAAGAGAGAAACCAAACAAAAACAGGTATCAAAAATCTGCCACCATCCATCTCTTACCTGAGTCTGTGGTCGCAGACACTCACCTGTTGTGGTGCCAATTTCCACCACATCATCTTCCTCCTCCTGCTCTTCTTGGGTTGGGGGTATTTCACCTTCTTCCATAGAAGGTCTCCTCGGATGAGGGGTGTCCTCCGAGTCTTTTCTCCCCTATGTAAAACAAAAATGGTATAATTAGCACACAGATATTTGATGGCAGAACTATAAATAGGAAACATTGCTTGGAAGTGGGGTACAATTGTCTATTTTAGCCGAGTTCCAAGATGTCGCTTTTTTATTGGCCTTTGACAAGCTGCAATACTTTACCTGTTTAGTACAAGCTTCACAGATGGAGACCCCCCTATAGTATACACTGGAGCACCTGTGTGGCCCCCCTAATAAAAATGGTTCCTGTAATTAGCACGCACCTGCTGTGACTCCGCCATGTGCTCTTCCCCCACTGCGCCGGACGAAAAGGGGCGGGGAATAGAATAGAAAGAACGTCAGGGGCGGGAGGAGTTACACGCATGCGCAGTGTATATAAAGCGTAACACACGTGCATATTCTGTGAGCGGAGGAAGGAGCATTGGACGCGCCGATCGTAAGAACGAAGGTAAGAGACAAACTTGTGCCTATACTGCTTCTACATTGAGGCCTATATTGTAACAAGATTAGGAGAGTTTTGTCTGACTTTAGGCTTTGTCTTGTGTTGTGTCTTGCAGTGAACATGGATATGCTATTGAAAGACAATGACTTCATGTCACTATTCATTGATATGTTAAGGGAGCTGCCATGTCTGTGGGAGATTAACCACCCACATTACAAGAACCAAGCAAAGAGGAAGGCAGCACTGGAGCAATTGTGTAAAATTGTGAAGCAGGTGATCCCCACGGCAGAGATCACCTATTTGAAGATCTTAATTGGTGGCCTGAGGAGCACATATGTAAGGGAGTGCCAGAAAGTCCTGGATTCACAGAGATCCAGAGCAGCAGATGACATCTATGTCCCCAGGATGTGGTACTACGACAGGCTGCATTTTCTGGCAGGCCAGACTGAACCCACGTCATCCCTCTCCAGTCTTCCTTCCACGCTTCCTTCCCCCCCAGCTGAGGCTTCTGACGCCCAACCTGGGCCTTCCAGGCAACAACATGTGGAGGAGCCCAGCTTGAGCCAGGTATAGCATTCCTCGAAATATTTCTGCTTGTCCAATCAATGATGTTAACTAGATGTTAGTTGGGAGTACTAATTTAGGATTGTGATTGATGAAGCAAAAACTAAAACCGTGTCCCTTTTTCATACACAGGGAAGTCTCAGCCAGGAGGCTGATCTGCAGGTCCCTCCACAACCCCTGGAAAGAGAAAGTGGCAGGAGGAGGAGTGCCCTAGAGGAGGCTGCCATAGGCCTCTTTTGGAGGGCTACAGAGGTCCTGGGAGCACCACACACCATGGAGGAGGACATTGCTGCCATCATTGCCTCAAAAATGCAGAGGATGGAGAAGGGACAACAACTCATGTGTGAGTCGCTCATATTGGAGGCTCTTAACAAAGGTATGAGGGGCCAAATTACAGCTCAGACACACCTTTGCGAACTCACAGATGGTCCTCCTCCTCCTCCTGCAGGTCCTCCTCCTCCCTCTCCTCCCTCTCCTCCAGGTCCTCCCAGTCCTCCTCCAGGTCCTACTCCTCCTCCTGCCACATCTCCAAGAGCACAGCCACAGCCCGGAAGGAAGCATGGAAGGAAGACCAGAAAGTGAGGACCCTGGATCCAGTCTGGTCGGCCAAAAGATGCAGCCTCTTGTGGTACCACAGCCTGGGGACACAGATGTCATCTGCTGCTTTCCGGATCTCTGCGAATTCTGGACCAGACTGCCCTCCCTTACATATGGACTCCTTAGGCCACCAATTTTGATGTTCAAGAATTGATGTCTGCCGTGGGGGTCCCAGACTTCGCTAATTTCTCCTGTTGATCCAGTGTTGCCTCCCACTTTGTTTGGTACTGAGACCTTAATAAAGGAATTTTGGTTTGAATTATACTTGCCTATGTGTGTTTAACTTCAAAAAGGACAGTTTGTTTGTGAGGATTCAGGTACATTTCAAATATACAATGTGAAATGAACAAGGGACACCAACAACAAACAATCTCCTTGAGATTAAATAATAAAAGATATCAATGGTGTTGTGGTAACTTGACACACAAAACACACACAAAAATAGTCTGGAGTAAAAATAAAAATTACATTGAACAAAGATCAGCCTTGGAAAAAATACAAACATAAAATCTAAAACAAAAATGGCTTAAAATACCAAAAAAAAAAAAACATTATGTCAGATGTGACAAATAACAATATATTCAGGGAAACCCAATAAAAAAACAAAAAAAAAAGTTTGTGAGAAGTGTGTGTGAATATGAGCAGCAAAACTACTTAATTCTTCTCACATTATAAAGAATAAGAGAGTGCGCTGTATTAAACCATTTTTGACATTGCAGCGTAACGAAAGTGCTGTATCCATTGCGAACGCTAAGTTTACCAGAACGAGCTGTTCCGTGTCGGAATTTCTTCTGAGCATGCGTGGCACTTTGTGCGTCGGAACAGGCCACACATGGTCGGAATTGACACGATCGGATTTTGTTGTCGGAAAATGTTATCTCCTGCTCTCAAACTTTGTGTGTTGGAAAATCCGATGGAAAATGTCCGATGGAGCCCACACATGGTCGGAAATTTCCGACAACACGCTCCGATCGGACATTTTCCAACGGAAAATCCGACCGTGTGTACGGGGCATGACAGTGGGTAAGTCACCCTGCTGTCAGAATACAATAGCTCAGCGGGGAGAATTCCACCATCCACATCGAGTGTGTGGTGGGGGAAATTGAGTCAATTGCTTTTGTTCAACCTGTTGATGACTTAATAAGCTAAAGAAAAAGGCGAACCAAGCATGGAATAGGAAAATACGCAAGGGTAATAGTCATCTGTTTAACATCTGTTCTAAGTGTCCTTATGTCAGAAACCATGAATCAGACAGAGACACAAGTACAGTTAAATCACACTTGTTTAATAATAAAAGTAAATAGAACAAATGTAGTCAAAACATAGCCAAAGTTCGGTAACCGGAATGGATAGTCAGACAAGACAAAGTCGGGGAGCCAAGGATCAGTGTAGTGGAACAGCAAGCAGGATCTGGAGTCAGAAGGAATGTCAGCCAAGCAAGTTTTTTAACAGGAACGCAGGAGATAGTCTCTGCAATTTTGACCAAGGCGAAGGCAGAGATCATCTGGGCTGGACGGCTTAAGCAGGCAGGACTGACAAGCAGGATATCAACAGGTGAGTCACTGTGGAGAGATAGGAGCTGGCAATTAGCTGACAGCTGAGTGGCCAACTCAAAGGAGGAAGGGCTGAGCCCAGCCCTGACACCTTATAACACATAGTTTTGGTAAATCTAAAGGAGAATGTACACAGATTGTACAATCAGACTGCACAGTCTATGGCCAATGGTTGGACATGCAGACAAGCTCCTAAACACTGACTGTCATCTCATGGGATTTTTCATGTTTAGGCCTACGGTGTGAGGTATGGGAAATGCACTGCAGATACCTCTGGCTTACCATTGTGTGGGGGGGTGCAGCGTGGTGTGGCGGCAGTAAACACCCAGAGTCCAGATGTCCAGTAACAGAACTGTATTGTAAATTATTGTAAAATATTGTAAACCAGTACAACTACCCAGCAGGAAGTCAACCCAGCTGGGTGCACTCACAGTATGTTGCAACGAACAATGAAGCAGCAGGTCTTGGATGCACCCTCAGTATCTGCCTTGAGGGATGAAGTGTGGCCTGGCCAGTCTATGCCTAAATGAGGAGGTTTCCAGGAAGGATAACATGTCCCACTTCCTTCCTTACTCGTCTGGAACCTCTAACTACCGTTAATCCTGTCCCTGAAAACGGGTGACCTGTCCCTAAACTCCCCATATGGGAAATGCGTGCCAAGCCTGCAGAGTCTTAAATAGACTCTGTCTGATCCAAGATAGCTGCCAAAGTCAAGAGGGGCAGCATCCAACTGGATCACTTCCCCAGTAACCCAGGAACCATAGAGGAACCATGTCTTGATATCCTCTACCTCTGCAATGCTGCTGTGATTCAGCGCCACCTGCAGTGGAGAAAATAGACTGCACCTGGAAACCACCAGTGATCAGTCAAGCTTATGTTGTAAAGGTACGTGTTTTGTTAAGGGTTGTAAAGGTTCGTGTTTTTTCACCTTAATGTATCCTATGCCGAGATGCCGAAATACTCCGAGTTGAATGTGCCGTCACTGCTTCCGGAGGAGCCAGGCCCTTTGTTTTATAAACCCATTGAATAGCCTGAGCGATCCATCTCACTGATGCCCGCATTCCTTTGTTCTTCCCATGGAGGAGGACGAAGAGGAATTCCGTTTGACGAAAGGGAACCGTGGCTTCCAGATGTTGCTTTAGCAATACCCCACATCAAGGGGATGGACGTCCAGATTATCCGCAGATCTGAAGGAACTCTGTGGGGCCCAGAGTTCTGTGGGAAGCACAATCTCTTGATTTTTGTGAAAAATGGTGGTCACTTTAGGATTCGACCCTAACATGGGAATCAGTACCACCAGTACCAATTCTGGAAAGAAAGTCAAAAAAGGCTCTTTCGAACCTAGGCCACTGATTTCAGATACTCTTTTTGCTGAAGTGACAGCCATTAAAAATATGGTTTTGAGTGTAAGTTCTCTAATCAAGAGTGGTTTGTCAGGCATTGATCTGAGCTGGGAAAGGAACTCTAGAACAAGAGGGAGAACCCACTTAGGGAACCTTGGCTTCTTCTGGGGCCTGAGTCTGATGGCCCCCTTGAAGAATTAGGGGATGAGGGAGTGCTTGGCCCAAGTTACTCCTGTGAATGCCGACATTGCCGACACCTGCACCCGGAGGGAGCTGACCGATAGAGTGCTCTGGGTGGCAGGGGAACTGGGTCCCGATACCTGAGGAGTGTCAAGAGAGGAAACCAAGGACCGTTGGGCCAGAAAGGGATTATTGCTACTACTTCCACCTTCTCTGTTCTGAGTCTCTGTAGAAACTGGAGAATCGCAGGCACTGGAGGAAAGGCATAAGCCCTGTGGAACCTCCATTGATCCGTGAGGGCATCTATCCTGTAGGCCTAGGGGTCTCGGAACCTCGAGTAGTACTTTGCCAAATTGTTGTTGCATGGAGAGGCGAAGAGGTCGACTTCTGTTGACACCCCCAGGGTCAAGAGCCACTTGAACACCTCTTTGTGGAGAGCCCACTCGTTGTTCATCTGTACTTAGGAAAGAAAATCTGCCTGAACATTCTGGATCCCGGGTATGTAGACTGCTGAAATATTGGAAAGCTCTTCTAAGCCCAGCTCACGGTTGGCTCTACCTCCCGTAGCAGGGACCCACTGCAGGTTCCACCCTGTTTCCTTATGTAGGCCACCACGGTTGTGTTGTCCAACCTGAGCATCACAGAAGCTTTCTTCTTCAGATGATGAAAGGCTAGTAGCACTTGGAATGCGGCCCAGAGTTCCAGAATGTTAGACACTGTGCCCCGAGAAGGGGAGTTCTGCCCTGTGCCACTTCCGCCAGGCAATGAGCACCCCAGCCCTTGTTGCTGGTGTCTGATGTTATAGTGACCCATGTGAAGGGAATGATCGAGTGACAAATTTTCCCATTGTAGCCACCAAATGAGGGACGTCCTCATAACCGGAGTAAGATGGATGCGCTGGTTCTTGCTGTCTGACCTCCATTGTTGTAATAAAACCTTTCTGGAAAGGCCGCATCTGCCACTGTGCCCACTTCACCATGGGAATTGTGGCCGCCATGGTGCCGATCACCTTCAGGCACTGGAGGGCAGGAACATGGGACGAAGCGAGCGCCAGGCGAATTCCGTCTCGAACCATGGAAATCTTCTCTTTGGGAAGGGAGATGGTGCCCTTCACTGTGTCGAAGTGAGCACTGTGAAAAACAAGGGACTGTGAAGGCTCCAGGTGATTCTTCTCTAGATTCAGAAGCCACCAAAAATCTTGAAGGGTGGAGATGACCAGGCCTCTGTGCTCTAGAAGTTTATTCTTGTCTTGTGCCAGGAGAAGGAGATTGTCCAAATAGTGATGAAGACAAATCCCCTTGACCCGCAACAGAGCCACGACAGTCAACAAGACCTTGGAGAAAACACGAGGAGATGTCGTTAGTCCAAATGGGAAACAGGTGAACTGTAAGTGCAGCTGACCTATAGCAAACCGTAGAAACTGTTCAAAAAATGCTGCTACCGGAACATGGAAATAAGCGTCCTTTAGATCGATAGACACTAACCAGTCTCCCACTTGGACCGACTGCTGGATCGTATACGGAGACTCCATCTTGAATTTTTCCTTTTTGATGAAGCGGTTGAGATGATTTAAATCTGACCGGCCTCCACGTGCAGTTCATCTTCTGGATCATGAACAGCGGGGGAATACATGCCTTGGACTTGCTCGCCGTCCGGAACAGGGATAGCTGTGGCTTGTTCCAAAAAACAGTTTACGTAAGCTAATAGTGTCTGCTTTTTTCCTCCTGAGGGAGGAAGAGATGTAGGGATTAATCTGAGCCTGGGAGCCCTGCTGAAGATCCAAGTATGGCCTGATGAGATGGTTCTTACAGTGCAAAAGTCCTGGATTGAGGTCGCCCCGACATGCTGGAAGTGGAGAAGACGAGCCCCAACCTGGCCTACCTGAGCGGGCCCAATCTCAAAAAGACTTCAGATTCCCGGCTGTTGGAGGAACCGTATTTTGCAAGTTTCTTGAACGACGACTGCCTGGCTTTCCAGGATCTCGTAGATTTCCAGCCAGGCCTGTAGCTGCGTGCCTCTCTGGCCTGATCAACATTTTGTTTGCTTGGAAAGGCCCATCTCTGGTTCTGTAAGCGCCAATCTTGGGGGAGGAACAACGACTTGCCAACCGTGGCCTGGGATATGGCGCTATCTAGTTTGTTGCCAAAGAGGGAGGGACCCTCAAAGGAGATCCGACACCAAGCCTGCTTGGAAGCAGGATCAGCCAGCCATGGCCGGAGCCATAGGGCACGCTTGGTGGTAACCGCCGACAACATATCCCGAGCCACTAGACAAGTGACGTCAATGGAAGCCTTCCCCAGGAAGGCGGAAGCCAGTCTGAAGTAAAATCCGAAGGATGGTGCTGCGCTCTAATGCCCCCCGTACACACGGTCGGACTTTGTTTGGACATTCCGACAACAAAATCCTATGTTGGCTCAAACTTGTCTTGCATACACACGGTCACACAAAGTTGTCGAAAATCCGATCGTTCTAAACGCGGTGACGTAAAACACGTATGTCAGGACTATAAACGGGGCAGTGGCCAATAGCTTTCATCTCTTTATTTATTCTGAGCATGCGTGGCACTTTGTCCGTCGGATTTGTGTACACACAATCGAAATTTCCGACAACGGATTTTGTTGTCGGAAAATTTTATATCCTGCTCTCAAACTTTGTGTGTCGGAAAATCCGATGGAAAATGTGTGATGGAACCTACACACGGTCAGAATTTCCGACAACAAGGTCCTATCACACATTTTCCATCGGAAAATCCGACCATGTGTACGGGGCAGAAGTGATAAATTACTGTGAAGTGCTAAGTAACTACTTATAAAGTGCTAATGTTCAACTTCATAGATAATAGACTCCAAAAAACACAATATAAACTGATATTGAACAATCTAAAGTGCAGAGTGCTCAAAAATACATGAGTGAAGAACTTCCAATATACAATAAAGTGCAAATAATACAAAGAAATAATATCCAAAACGATGCTGTTCCAAATAGGATAAAGTGCTAGTGCCAAACCAAAGGAATAAAGTCCAAAGTGGGCATAAGTCTTTCAGACGAATGCTGGTGAATTAGTGCAGAAAAAATATAGAGTGCTGGATTCCAACTAACACTCTGTGTGAGTGTGATGATGTGAAATAGGTGATTTCTTCAGTGCAATCACACCTAAGTGTGCAATGGCTCCTTACTTTACCGCTGTAAGGTAACAGTGTAAAAGTGGCCAGTGGCAATTTGGAAACCTGGGATCCTCCAGTAGGTCACCCTAAGGATTTCTTAAAGATGGCAGTATCTATGGAACCTGGTGTCCTAGTGGATGCTTCTCATTAGAGTATATTTCCTTAATATGGGTCAAATGATGGTGAAAATCCTCCCAGATGGGCACATCAGTTGTATGGAGAAAGAGAACAGGGGACCCAAATTGTGAAGTATATAAAAGCTGGGTATTTATTCTAATTACAGCCAAGATTGGTACTTGCATAAAAGCAGATATGTCAAACTAAAACAAAAAGAGCAGCGAGCTTGTGGCCTGACGTCAATTTCGGTGCCCGTCTATTCCGACGCGTATCGTTGCGATCACGTGACTTCATCAGGGAATCAAGCCGGTCTGAGCTCCTGGATAGGCGAGCTCCTGGCCACTTCACTGGAGATACCTCTGAGAGTCTCATTGACATTGTCCATCCAGACTTCTATGGCTTTGGATACTGCGGCTAAGGCTGGCTTGCAGGCCATGCCTGCAGTTAGGTAAATCTGTTTTAGGTCAGAATCGATCTGCCTTTCTAAGGGATCGATCCTTGAAGGAGACTGTGTCCTCCATAGGAAGGGTCACATATCTGACCAGCCTCATCAATGCTGCATCCACCGAAGGTGCTGACTCCAGGTGCTTGACCTGTTCCTCCTTAAAGGGATAAAGTTTTAGAATTTTAGGCAGCATAGAGCTCTTCTTCTCCACCTTGCTCCATTCGTCGTAGATGATTTCACCCAACTCGGTGAGAAAGGGAAAAAACTGACGCTCCTTACTGGGCTTCTCTCACCGCTTTCACCAGGGAGGGAACTAGGGCGTACTGGAACTCCATCCCAGGGTCTTCCATGTCTGACTCGTTGTCTGACTGTGGATTGGCGGCTTGGCTGGGAAGATTCCCATACATCATGTACTTGCCCCTCCCCCATTAGTGAGCATACTGGTTCTGGCGGGGGGGGTACACAAGACTGATGGGACTCCAGTTAGGACCTGGAAGGGCTGAAAAGGAACGACAAAGAGAGAGAGAGAATCACAAACATGAGAATCAGTGCTGCTGTACCCCTTACACCCTTTCCCCCTAGCAGCAATACCAAGGGGAATAGCCCAGCACACAATACCTGTTGTGAGAGGGCTGGCCACCAGGGGGCAATGAGGCGTCCATGATCCACAAGGAGCAGGAGACTGCAGGGAGAAACAGCACAGCCAGCACCAAGGCAGGCTACCCGTGCCCTTACAGAGTATATGCCTACCTGGGAAACCTGGACCAGAAGCCTGGGGAAGTAGCCGCATAAGCCTGCAAGCATTCCCGAGGCTTGCAGGCTTCCACAGGCTTTTAAAAAAACGGCACATCGTGACGTCACCGCCAGCACCGGGTCAGAGCATTCCTGTGCATGCGCGAACCAAGCCTCGTTCTCATTCCATGTTCGCTCATGCACAGAGCGGACGCAGGGATGACCCGGAAGAGAGAGAGCGGCGGCTGGAACGCAGGCAAACCAACTGCCATGCCCAGGGACGCTGACACCAAGGAAAGAAGGAAAAACTAAAAGACACTGCTTAGACAAGGTACACATATAATATACAAAAACTGCTGCCAAAAAAAGGATGATATAATCTCACCACTTCTCTCCCACGATCATGCCAGGCTGTAAAAAGTAGATATTTGCCAGCACACAATGGATCGACACAAAGTAGTGTCCAAACTGATTATTTATTGCATGATCACAACACAAGGAGAGTGCAACGTTTCGGGGTCACTTAGGATCCCTTCGTCAGTGTACACACACGCCGGACTTGTAGAGGATAGAGGCCGCCCGCTAACAGCTGGGCTGACTGGCCAGTAGGGTTTCCACATCATCCCTTTAATCCAGGACACATATTAATTACACAGGTTCTGAGGCTGATTTAATGTAGATAAGGCACCAAGTGAGCTTAATTACCACTTAATCAATTCAGCCCCGAAGGCTTTTACCCCCTTCCTGACCAGAGCATTTTTTGCGATTCGGCACTGCGTCGCTTTAACTGACAATTGCGCAGTCGTGCAACGTTGTACCCAAACAAAATTGACGTCCTTTTTTTCCCACAAATAGAGCTTTCTTTTAGTGGTATTTGATCACCTCTGCGGTTTTTATATTTTGCGCTATAAACAAAAAAAGAGCGACAATTTTTAAAAAACGCAATTTTTTTTTTTTACTTTTTGCTATAATAAATATCCCTCAAAAATATATAAAAAAACTAATTTTTTCCTCAGTTTAGGCCGATATGTATTCTTCTACACATTTTTGGTAAAAAAAAAAAAATCGCAATAAGCGTATATTGAGGGGGCAGGGAAGGGGTTAAGTGTGTCCTAGAGAGTGATTCTAACTGTTAGGGGGCTGGGCTTTAACTTATAGGACAGTGATCACTGCTCTCGATGACAGAGAGCTGTGATCTCTGTCCTGTCACTAGGCAGAATGGGGAAATGCTTTGTTTACAAAAGCATCTCCCCGTTCTTCCTCTCCGTGACACAATCGCAGGCACCCGGCAGACATCGAGTCTGCAGGACCCGCGGTCACGGAGACCACAGCGGGCGCGACACCACTTCTTAAAGGGGATGTACCTGTATACCCTTTTACCAGCGCCATTCTGCCGCCGTATATCAGCGTGCGCTGGTTGGCAAGCAGTTAATCAGCCACAGAACCTGTGTAACTAATGTGTGTCCTGGAATAAATGGAGGACGTGGCAACCCTACTGGCCAGTGCGCGCTTCCCTGCCAACGGCCAGGCTATCAACTCTTCAGCGCTACTCTACCCATACGCTCCATAGCCTGCTAACAGCTAGGACTTATCGGAGGGATGCGACTCCTCTGGTCGTTTGGCCAGTCCCGATCGCAGGGAAAGATGTCTTCAGGTAGGAGAACCACGACTTGATCCTATGGAGGAGTACAAAAAAGTAACACGGCCCTTGGCACGGAGCAAAGATTTATGGGAGACGGGCCCTATAGGGTAGTTATGGAGGCAGGGCTAACCCCACACGTAGGCTGCCATGGAGTCTGTCAGGAAAATACATTTCAGTGCTTTTTATTGTGTTTCTATATGCAGCCAGCAGGAAGAGCCCTTAGCTCAGCTTCATATATTTTTGACTTATTCTTTACCCACTGTTGAAAAAAAACTTTTTTTAGAGAAATCGGTATCTCAAGGTGAAAGTTATACTCACAAATGAATTAATCAAATCAGTGACTTATTCCAGTATACCTGATTGTAATGATTTAAAGGGGTGTCCGTGTACTTTTGGTCAACGTCTGTAATTAAATATATATAAATACAGGGTATACAGATTTAGTTTTATATTTTCAATATTTTTAATATCTGGTAGTAACATAAATATCACTGGAACAAAGCCAATTCTCAGGTTGTCAGCATAGTGCAACATAGGCAAATAAGCTATGAACAAATAAGATAATAATAATAATAATAATTCAACATTATATGAAAGAAGCATACATAAGACACAAAATAGTCTCAGGTTAACCTCCGAGGGTTAAATGTACTATCCATCATTATCAAAAAAAAAAAAAAAAAAAAAAAAAAACATAGTCCTGAGCGATAATGGAACCGAATAATCACTTCTTATTGCAGATTTAGTTTTAAAATGCATATAAACTTCAAAAAGAAATAAATTAAATTGACTACAATTAGAAAAGCTGAATTTCTGGATATCTTTTGCTATTCCTGGCAGTAGAAACAATGTTTGCATCTTCTACTTTCAGCTATGTAAGATGATGATATTTGTCCAATGAAAGCACTCAGTGTTCTGATTATTTGACAATCATAATATTAATACTTGATAAGGATAAAAGTTTTTTGGCTACAAGATAGATAAGCTGCATCTGCTGTTTTTTTCTTTTTGACAAAGGATCACTTATGCCACCTAGTGGAAGTTTTGGTAGCTGTTTCAAAGAATATCACCATTATGCCACTTTAACCACTAATAAAAAGAAGAAGGGAAAGCAATCATAATGCAAGTATTTCCTAGGAATCCAGCAGACATTCCTGCATGCTAGCTTATTCTTGAAAAGGAACTCCACCCTACCTATCAAAAATGAAATTTTATATCTCGAACATTTGTCCCTGTAAAAAAAGGAAAAAAATATACTTAAAGTGGTTCTAAAGGCTCAAGGTTTTTTTTTACCTTCATGCATTCTATGCTCCCGCTCCCTCGTCACAGCATTTGATTGACAGCAGTGGAAGCCAATGGCTGCCGCTGCTATCAATCTTTCCAGTGAGGAGGGAGACAGAGCCACTGCTCTAGTGTACGTCGCTGGAATGGATCGGGCTCAGGTCAGAATAAAGGGGGCTGGGGGGCTCCTGAAGTGCAGAAGGTTTTTTTTTTAACTTAAAGGGATTGTAAACTCTGGAGGTTTTTCATCTTAATGCATTCTATTCTCATCTTATTCATTCTATTCATTCTCTAGTGCAGCTGCCCCCCAGAGCCCCCCTTTTACTTACCTGACGTAGATCATTCCATCAACTGGGACGAGCACAGCAACTCCAGCTGCTGTCTCGGGTCCTCATTGGATAGATTGATAATGGCGCAGCCATTGGCTCCCGCTGCTGTCAATCAAATCGGGGACGAGTCCTGCTGTCTGTGTCAATGGACGCACAGTTGTCCCCTTGGAATGCGGGTCTCTGAGGGGGCACTCGATGCGGGGAGGAGCAAGGAACGCCGCTGGGGGACCCCAGAAGAGAGGGATCAGGGCCACTCTGTGCAAAACCCTTGCACAGGGGAGGTAAGTATAATATGTTTATTTACAAAAAAAAATAAGTAAATAACCTTTAGGCTACTTTCACACTGAAGGCGTTTTACAAGCATTTGTGCACTAAAAATAGCACCTAAAAAGCGCCTGTAAACTGCCTCGTCTGCGGTTGCAGGACAGGAAAAAAAGTCCTGCAAGCAGCATTGTTGGGGCAGTGCGGGAGCGGTGTATAGACCGTTCTTAAACTGCCCCTGTCATTGAAATCAATGGGCAGCGCTGCCGAAGCACCTGCAAAGCGCCTGCAAAACGCTTTGGCGGCGGTGCTTTGTGGGCGCTTTTAACCCTTTATTCGGTCGCTAGCGGGGGTTAAAAGCGCCCGACTAGAGGCCAAAAAGTGCTGCTATAACAGGGGTAAAGTGCCACTAAAACTAGTACCGCTTTACCGCAAACGTGTGAAAGTAGCCTTACAATCCCTTTAATGCATTAAAGCGGAGTTCCACCCAAAAGTGGAACTTCAGCTCATTTGTCTCCTCTCCCCCTCCGGTGCCACAATTGGCACCCTTTGGGGAGGAGGGGGGGACTGTTCCCACTTCCGGGAGTCCGTGGTGTGGCTCGTGACAGCACCGCAGGGCTCCCTCCTCCTCCTCTCTCTGTCGCTGGGCCAGTAGGAGAGAGGTGCAGGTCTTGCGCATGCACAGTAGGGTTCCCGGCGTGAAGCCATAAGGCTACACTGCTTGTTGCCCTTACCGGCAATGGCAGCAGTAGCACCCGACAGCTGGTGGAAACATCAGCTGCGGTGCCGACATCGCTGGACTCCAGGACAGGTAAGTGTCCTATTGATAAAAGCCAGCAGATGCAGTATGTGTAGTTAGTTGCTGGCTTTTAATTTTTTTTTTTTTTTTAGTTTTTAGAACCACTTTAATCTTCCCACACACATGCACACTCCTTTTGCTGAAAAGGTCAGTATTATCTATGTCAAACATTTTTCTTTGCCCATATATAAGATTAAAGCACAGAAGGTTTTTTTGAAGCTTAAAGGGGTTCCTCCTTAACCACTTCAATACCAGGTGCTTTCGCCCCTTCCTGCCCAGGACAATTTTGAGCTTTCAGCGCTGTCGCACTTTGACTTTGAATGACAATTGCGCGGTCATCCAACACTGTACCCAAACTAAATTTTTACCATTTTCTTCCCACAAATAGTGTTTTCTTTTGGTGGTATTTGATCACCTCTGTGGTTTTTATTTTTTGCCTAACAAACTAAAAAAGACCGACATTTTTGGAAAAAAAATGGTTTTTCTTTGTTTCTGTTATAAAATTTTGTTTTCTGGGCACTGATGAGGCAGCACTGATGGGCACTGATTAGTTGGCACTCATGGGAACTGATGAGGAGGCACTAATATGTAGAATTGATGGGCACTGATAGGCGACACTGATATGCAGCACTGATGGGCACCGATAGGTGGCACTGATATGCAGAACTGATGGGCACTGACAGGCGCACTGATGGGCACTGACAGGCGCACTGATGGGCACTGACAGGCGCACCGATGGGCACTGACAGGCGGCACTGATTGGCACTGATAGGCGGCACTGATTGGCACTGACAGGTGGCATTGATGGACACTAATAGATGGCACTGATGGGCAGCACTGATCGGGCAGGTACTGACAGGTGTTGGGCACTGATTGGCACTGTGATGGACACTGGCACTATGGTGGGCACTGATTTGCACTGTGGTGGGCACTGATTGGCACTTTATTGGACACTGGCAGGGGGTTATGATGGTGCACTGACTGGGCACCGATTGGCAGCTTATGGGTACATTTGATGGGGGCTGTGCTGATAATCAGTGTGCTGATTATCAGCACAGACCCCCTCTCTGACAGGGAGAGCCGTCGATCGGCACTTCCTGGTTCACGCGATGATCAGCTGTGATTGGTCACAGCTGATCACGTGGTAAGAAGCCTCTGTCAGCCTCTATCATGATCGGAGATGCGGCGTGTCAGACTGATCGCCGCGCGCCCACATGTTATCCTGCTGGACGTCATATGACACCCAGTCAGGATAACAGAAGCACTTCACGGATGTCAATCTGTTATAGACCGAGCGGGAAGTGGTTAAAACAAGCACACACAATACATTAAAGTGGTAATACAACTGATAATCAAATATTTATTATATTGCAACTTACCAATTCTTAGATGTGATAGTTGCATTAGTTTTCATTTTTAGGCTTTCTTTTATCACTTGGTGCTATGACCAGTAAGTCTGTCACTTTTCAAAAGAACAAGCTCTCTTGCAGATATAACAGTTACATGGATGAGACAAACCATTTACCATGACCACATTTTTTTTTTTTAGTATTTATATAAAACCTTTATCCCAAAAAGAAAAAAACTATTGATGTAACTGGTTATAAAATGTGAGCTGGAGTATGACTTAAATTTGTTTTAGGCCTCATGTACACTGCTGACATTTAAGAGCAGTTGGGCGGTTTTTTCAGCTGCCCCTGAACTCTCTGTTATCTTATCAGCACATGTACACAGGATCGTTTATAGTCATTTCTAGGCAGTTGAGTTTAGAAGCATTTTTTGGAAAGCAAAAAAATGCGTTGGGGACGGATGTTTAGAGGCATTTGAAACTCCAAATGCCTGTAACAGCTTGTAAACGCGTGTAAACGCGTTACTATTGTTTAGCCGTGTTTCAATTACAGGCGTATTTAATTGGAGATACACTTGTGACTATTTGCAATGCAAAAAACGCTTCTAAACGCAAACGAGGCTAAATGCACCATGTAAACGTGGCACAACGGACATTTTTGAACGTCGGTTACTAGCTGTCAAGTTGAATTGTTCAGGAGAGGTTAGCGTATCTAAATCTGCTAGTCCATCTAACACTTCCCTCCCCCAGACTAACAATGCTGCTGTCCAAAGGTGCCCCCCTAGATAGCAAGGATAATGCCACAAATTTATGGCAGTGTTGAATTTTAAGTCTAATAACTTGCTACACATTTTCACTGGCAGGTTGTAAACTTGTAGAGCACTTGAAGCACAAGTTCTAGCTGACATTTTTCCAATTTGTAGCAAATTTGCGTGGCAAGTTTTTAGCAAGAGCAAAGTTGCAATGGTGAGTCTACAGCAAGAGCTCTGCAAGTCTACAGCATGAAAATTCAGCCACAGCGACCCCTGTGGTGACATGACTATTGCACAACATAACTGAACCAGATCTTGCCCCAGACTTGCAAAATGTTTGCAAAGAAAGTTGATCTGGAGTCATGCAATGTGGACTTGCTGCAATTATGCAACAAACTTGTAAAGCCTGGCAAGTCTAGCTATAGCTTAGCAAGTCATTTTCAAACTTGCAGAACAATTGCTTGCTATTGGGGCCTGTGCTCCTTCATCTAGAGCGGGGGGCACTCTAATACAGGAGGTGTGTTACTGGCCAGATCAGAGGGAAAATCCTATAAAAAGAAAACAAATGCAACCACCACATCTAATGTTAGACAAACTGCAATATAGTAAATCTTTGGTTTTGGGTTTAATACTGCTTTAAGTATATGTTGCTGAAATTGCCTAAAATGACTTTAATGCCAAACTGACTGTGTTTTCCATAAACATGTGCAAACTGTTTACTGAATATGACCAGCTCTGTTTGCTGGCAGTAAAAGTACCATTCTAGAGTACACCAACTTGCTGTGAACTGGAATTTCTCCACCCTCTCCAGTACAATGGCTTGGATTGTAGAAGTTAACATAGCCGCTCCCAAAGGAGCATTAAACCAGATCACATATGCATTGCAATAACCTACTCAACAATGAACTTACTTCTCTACATAGAAATATGGTGCTTTTACAATCACAGGATTTTATGTATTCTTCTGACTGAAACAAAATCAAATCAATGTAAAATGTTATCCATAGAAGGAACGAATGTGCTGAGAATACTATTCATTTTTACAAAATAAGTGGAAATGAATTAGTAGTGAATACTGTGACTATATTTTTAGGCAATGTTACTTTTAGAAGTTAGTTTTGTCCTTTAAAGTACTGGTTAAGGCTCAGTCACACAGATTCAATGAAAATAAATACATTATTGTGTGATTTAACATGTACTGCCATTTGATTACAACTTTTTGCATTCTTTTAAGTTCTTCATTCAATTGACTTGAAATACAATACTGCAGCGCGCAAGGATATCTTTAAAACACACTGCAATACAATGTTGGGCCACATTGATAGGAGTGCATTTGTTAGGTACAATACAGTTGCCAGTATTAGAAAATCGCATCTGTGTGAAATTGCATCTCTTTTTTACAAGCGCTAAAGCTATCATAGAGATACTATTCTCTGCAGATCTCACAAATTACCTGTGTATATACAGTAAAATCAAGCAATGTACTATATATACATTATTTTGGTTTTTAAAATTGGGTGGGGAAAATAATAATTTGATCCCCTGCAGATTTTTTAATTTTTGCCCGCTTACAAAGGAAAAGTCTGTAATTGTTATCATAGGTGTATTTTAAATGATAGAGACAGAATATCAACCAAAAATCCAGAAAAAAAACACATAAAACAAATGCTATACATTGAGTTGCAGTTCAGTAAGAAAATAAGTATTTGATCCCCTACCAATCAACAATAATTCTGCCTCCCACAGACTGGCTACAATATGTGCTCATGTGGTACACAGATTAGTCCTGTCAATTTTTTTTTTAATCAGAAAAATGTTTTATTGTGTCACAAGGTCAGTTATACAATAAAAATTACACAAAAGAAGATGCCATTGGCATATACAGTAAAAGCCATATCATATACAAAGGATGGTACAAGATTCAAAAAGCTAAGATATTCAATTTCCTTAACAACAGAGAACATTTTTAGCAACCGTACCACTGCTTGGATCTTATAACCGTACTTGCCCATGGTGAGTGGACAACTGAGTGGCTGACACAATCATGGTTAAATAAGCAAAGGTGACGTAGGTGAACCAACCACCCTCCAACAGAAAGGTAAACAAACCAAAAGTGCTACTGTAACAGTGACCCTAGGATCTTCCATGGTTGTCTCTACTAGCCATCCAGTGAAATGGCAGAATGGGAGACTTAGAACCAGGGCTTTTTTTCAGGGGGAACTTGGTGGAACTCAGTTTCACCATCTCTGGCTCAGACCCTTTGGTGCCTGCTCACCACAATCACTTGTAAACACAGAAGTCTGGTTTCTGTGTTTACAAGTGACAGCTTTGCACTCTGTGTGTAATGCAATCCTGGTATTTAATGCCCCTTTAGGACCCTCCTACTGTTTGTGAAATTTGACTGACCACACCCACTATTTGATGTGATTTGGAGGGTGTGTGTTGGGGGAGGGGTTTTGTGAGGCCGTGGTTAAGTTCCAGCACCTATTGTTTGAGAAAAAGAGCCCTGCTTAGAACCATTCTCAAATCCATAATCAAGCCAAAGGCCTATAAATTGTGAACTATGGTGATAACCAATAGCCATAATTTCAGAGGCATTAAGAGACTATATCTGAAGTAGTCGACCCAGGACTAGTTGGGAAGGTGCTAATCCCAGAGTGTCTAGCCATGGCTGCCATGTTTTATAGAATTTAATGACAGCGTTTCTGTGTTGATACGTTAACTTTTCTTTAATGAGAATGGTATTTCGTCATTGGAGCATGCGATGATAACCATAAACGAGCTATCTGCTTGCGAGCAATATTCAGTAATCCAAGTACTGCTATGTTATTTGGAGTAAAAAGTCCCTCATCAACCGTGCCTAGCAAGCAAGTCACTGGATGTAACTGAATAGTGGTTTGATAAACAGAGAATATAATATCAGTCACATCTTTCCAATATCTGAAAAGTTTTGGGCATCGCCACAGCAAATGTATGAGGTCCCCGTTAGCTCCTTTGCATTTGGAGCACAAAGGGGACTCCCTCCTATGCCATCTTTGAAGCAACACCCGAGTGCTGTGAGATCTATGCAAGATGAATAGCTGAGAAAGTCTGTATGAAGTGGAGACAGAGATGATAGGTATAGACTGCAAACATAATTCCCAGTCGTCACTTCCAATCTCACCCACATCTTGTTCCCACCTATGTCTACGTGGCAGTCTAACTGAATCCTGTGTCCTTGAGGAGAGAGTAAGGTATATTTGTGAAATCATGTCCTTTTTATTCTGTGTGGCAAGTATATCACTTATTAAAGGATGTTCTGTGTGTTTTAACCTTGACTGTCAAACCTGATACTGTAAAGCATGTTGAAGTTGGAGATATCTATAGAACTTTTGGCAGCTCAAACTCACCCTGTAGGTCCATGAAGGACTTTAGAATGGCCTGACTGTATAGTTGGGAAATGCAGTGAATACCCATGGTCTCCCAGAACTGAAACCCCTTCAATATACATAGTTCTGTATAGCAGGGATTGCGCCACAATGGAGTGTGTGCCATGAAGCCTGTCATACCAAAACTATGTTTGATAAATTCCCATAGCCTTGTTAGCAAAAGTATGTTGGGCATCGACGTAGAGTACTGAGGTAGGCCGGACTCAAGATGAGAAGCAGCAGGGAAATTTGGTATGTTAGAAAATAGTAAATTATGGATTGGATCTGCAAGGTCTACCTTCCCCCAACCGCCTAGGTGTTGAAGCTGTGAAGCCAGGAAGTAAAGTCTGATGTTGGGCACTGCCAGTCCACCCTGATTCTTATTGTATTGCAATGTGCTTGCTTCAATGTTAACATTTATACTAGGGTAAAGTTTCTTAATTTGTAGCTTTGTGATTTGAAAACTTTAAAATAAACCTTCTATACATAACCTGATCTCATTTCTACAGAGTCATTACTCCATCCAGAAGGGTGCAGCATTCCTCGGAATTGGGACTGAAAATGTTATTATTGTGAAGACAGACAGCAGGTAACCATGAATACCAATAAAAATTCATAAAGGAACTGGTTCTTTATATGTTTGCTGTTTCAGTCATGGTTTTACTAAATGATTACTTATTTGTAAATGTAATTTTTTATATTTCTTTATTTATAATCATACCTCCTGCCCAAGGCCATAGCTATGTGTGACAGTCCCATAGAAAAATGACCATGGAACCCCTATCGCTTTATCATCAAGATACTTCCTCTAATGATATAGAATATTAATTGTTTCATAGGAATTGCATAGAGATGCTCAGTCATGGAGCACAGTCATGTTAGAACAGGAAGAGGCCATCCCCAAACTGTTCCCACAAAGTTGGGAGCATGAAATTGTTCAAAATGTCTTGGTATGCTGACGCCTTAGAGTGATTGTAAAGGTTTGTTTTTTGTTTTTTTTTAAATAACAAACATGTTATACTTACCTGCTCTGCACAAGGGTTTTGCACAGAGCGGCCCGATCCTCCTTTTATGGGGTCCCCGGCGGCGCTCCTTGCTCCTCCTCTTTCGGCGAGTGCCCCATGGAGAGACGATTTCCATGGGGGCACCTGTGCGGGCGTGCGCCCAAGTCCTGGTGCTGTGTCCATTGACACAGATGGCAGGACTCGGCCCCGCCCCATGTCCCTGGATTTGATTGACAGCAGCAGGAGCCAATGGCTCCTGCTGCTATCAATCTATTCAATGAGGACCTGAGAGAGCAGCTGAAGCGGCTGGGCTTGTGTTTGTCGCTGGAACGATGCGGTTCAGGTAAGGAAAAGGGGGGCTCTGGGGACAACTGCAACACAGAAGGTTTTTTACCTTAATGCATATGCAGACTTTACAACTCCTTTAAAAGTTCCCTTCACTGGAACTAAGGAGCCAATCCTAACCCCTGAAAGACAACCCCACACCATAACCCCCCCTCCACCAAATGATTTGGACCAGTGCACAAAGCAAGGTCTATAAAGACATGGATGAGCAAGTTTGGGGTGGAGGAACTTGACTGGCCTGCACAGATTCCTGACTTCAACCCGATAGAACACCTTTAGGATGAATTAGAGCGGAGACTGCGAGCCAGGCCTTCTCATCAAACAGTGCTTGACCTCACAAATGCGCTTTTGGATGAATGATCAAACATTCCCATAGACACACTCCTAAACCTTGTGGATAGCCATCCCAGAAAAACTGAAGCAGTTATAGCTGCAAAGTGTGGGCCAACCTAATATTGAACCTAACGGACTAATACTGGGATGCCATTAAAGTTCATGTCTGTGCGTGTAAAGGCAGGAGTCCCAATACTTTTAATAATATATTGTAGATACCTTTTCAGGGTTTTTTTTCCCCCTTTTATTGGTTGAACTAGATGGACTTGGTCTTTTTTCAACCAGACTAACTATGTAATTATGTATTCACTGACAGAAAGATAAACAGACAGATACAATAATCATTGTAGTAAGTGTAATGTTCCTCATTTAAAAAGTATATGCAATGTTTTTTCCACGATCTATATTACATTTGCCATTTTTAAATACAGAGGGAAAATGGAACCAGAAGACCTTGAGCACAAAATACGAGAGGCAAAATCAATGGTAATATGTAGATCAGGAGATCGGCCATGTGGAAACATTACTACATTCCATTGACTGAACTATCTCCCAATCCAACTACATTATCTTCTTCCCCTGATTCCCACCAGAGTCAGGCTTATCCTACATACACCTACTGTACATATGAACTGTCATGTGGAAGCATTATAACACTCTCTCTCTCTCTCTTCTCCCCCCCCTCCCCCGCTAAAATTATGTAATCACCGAGATTGCATCATTTTTTTGTTGTAGGGTTCTGTCCCTTTCCTTGTTAGTACAACTTGTGGGACAACTGTTTTAGGAGCTTTTGATCCCCTCCCAGACATCGCAGAAGTCTGTGAGCAACATGGTCTCTGGTTACATGTTGATGTAAGTTTACCTACATGTGCATTGTAAAATGTGATTGAACTGTTTTGTCTATTTGTAAAGTGAACATGTCACAAACCTGTGCAATTCTACAGTGTGCATATGAGGAAAAATGCACAAACAACAGTTGCTACATGTCAAAATGATCAGCAAATTCAGAGACATAGGCAGCTAAAGTTAGACTTGTTGTCGGACTTGTTGTCAGACTTGTTGTCGGAAATTCCGAGCGTGTGTACACAATTCCGACGCACAAAGTTCTATGCATGCTCAGAATCAAGCAGAAGAGCCGCACTGGCTATTGAACTTCATTTTTCTCGGCTTGTCGTATGTGTTGTATGTCACCGCGTTCTTGACGTTCAAAATTTCCGACAACATTTGTGTGACCGTGTGTATGCAAGAAAAGTTTGAGCCAACATCCTTCGGAAAAAAATCCACGGTTTTGTGCTTAACACAAAAATCCTAACATTAGCACTCTAGCAACGCCAGGGATGCTACATAAGTTAGGTTTCTTAAAACACAATTAACTCTGTATGTGTAGTTACTTCAATTGGGTCAACATATAACTTCAGTAGCTATTGATGGATTTTTTTTTTCAATTGTAGCTACAGTTTTCATTTAGAAAGTAATCATCTCTGAATCATCTGAACATGGAATGCAAAACCCTTAAGTTTCATTTTGTTAGAGAAATGTAATGGAACTTACAACTAGTATTTTAACGTTGTCAAAGTGGCAGCTCAGCAGTTATGCAGATGATAGTTGTTTTCAACAGACCACAAATTATAGTCTAGGGTGGTGGTGGGGAAAGAGCTTCTTATTTACTGACCATTTAATTCTGTTTAATGGTTAATTGTATCCATTCTATGGTGTTGAGTAAATAACTTATTCAGTTATTAAAGTTCTGATAAATGTATTACAATCCAACAGGCTGCCTGGGGAGGCAGTGCCCTTTTATCCAACCGCCATAGGCAACTGCTGAACGGAATTGAAAGGTAAAAGCTAAAGGTAAAACCTTTTTATTAAACAAATGGATGGACTGTACAAAAACTGCTTATGGAGCGTCCCAAAAGGAACTCTTGCAAAGAAGTCTTTGCAAATAGGCAACATGTTTATATAGTTAAATAAATTCGGTTTGCAAAATGTCTGGTATTTTAGGGTCACAGGCATTGGGAGGCCTGTAAGCTTGACCAGGGCAATGTCACTGTGGAGCCTTTACAAAGTGCCAATAACAGGTTGCTGATAGCATTGGGTACTAGTGAGTTATGTTTGTATGTGGTTTATGTGTTTTTGTGGTTATTATTTTCTAATACTACTCTACAGATTATCATTTTAACTCATCTGACCTATAGATAGATGGAATTTGTCCATCATGACTTACTGTGCCTGTCATCACATATCATTGTATCATTGGCTACAGCTGGTGACATTACATCAAGCCTATGGTACTTGGACTCTTTGCACATTTGTTGAAGACAATACAATCATGAGGAATACCTTCTTTGAATGGATTGCTTAAACCCAGATAACTTTTAATATAATAATGGTAGTGATTTTACTTTAAATGCTTTCTGTTTAAGATGTTTTACTTTGTTACAGAGCCAATTCTGTGACCTGGAATCCTCATAAACTGCTAGGGGCTGGTTTGCAGTGTTCTGCCTTTCTCCTCCGAGACACAACGGTAAGTTATCAGAAGAGAACATCACTTCTTTATTTTTGGCCCCATATGTCCAACTTGTGGCCCATGGGCCGCATGCGGGACATAACAACTATGACTGAGGCCCAACACAAAATCATAAACTTAATTAAAAATGTTGATTTTTTTCAGAATTTTTTTGTAAAAATTAGTTTACACCTAAAGTGTTAAAAATAACAAACATGTTCTCAGGTGCCTCTTCAGTGCTCCTGGCTCCTCCCTTCTGTTGTGTGCACTGCCCCCACAGCAAGCAGCTTGCTATGGGGGTACCCAAGCCGAGCCACAGTTCCCTGTGCCCATTCAGACATGGAGCCACGGCCCGGCCCCGCCCCCTTTCTCGCCTCATTGGCTGACTGATCCAAATGGAAGTGGGAGCCTGACCTGTCAACAGTAGAGGGAGAATAGAAATGGCGGTACTTCCGTTTTTAACTGAAGTTCTACTTTAAGTCGGGTGGAAATAAATAGCTATGAAGAATTTTTTAGAATAATAGTGATTGCGTAGACAGGGCACAATATATATGTGTGTATATTGTGCCCTGTATACTATATAAATATATATATATATATATATATATATATATATATATATATATATATATATATATATATATATATATATATATATATATATATATATATATATATAAAAAAATATGGGATACCTATTTGTTTATATACTGTAGGTTACCACTTTATTGTAATGAATGCATGTTCATCTATGACAAAGCAGAATATGTACAGGTACCATATGCTCAATAAACCATACTAAATAATTTGATAACCATATTTACTATTTTTCCCCCTGCAAATTGTACACATTACCTTTAAGAAGATAAGTCAGCCTTAATATAAAAAGAAAGTTTCTTTTTTTTTCTGCAGGGGTTACTGGAGAGATGCCATGCAGCCAATGCCACCTATTTGTTCCAAACTGACAAGTTTTACAGCCTGAAATTTGACACTGGAGATAAGTCAATTCAATGTGGCCGCAGAGTGGACTGCCTGAAGCTCTGGCTGATGTGGAAGGCACTTGGGACCAAGGGACTTGAGAAACGGGTGGATACGATCCTGGAGAATGCCAGGTAAAAATGACCTTAGAGAAAAGCTATAACATTTTTATCCCAAAACTGATTATTAAAGTGACTGTAAAGGTTTGATTTATTTTCTATTAGAATAACAAACATGTCATACTTACCTGCTCTGTGCAATGGTTTTGCACAGAGCAGCCCCATTCCTCCTCTTCAGGTCCCCCATCATTGCTTCTAGCTTCTTTTCTCTCACTAAGTGCTTCCACAGAAATCCGCTTGCTGTGGGAGCACTCATGCATGCTCGCCCTCGAACCCTGCTCTGTGTGTCTATAAGACACACAGAGTGGGGCTCGGCCCACGCCAACCACTCCCTGACGCTGGCTCTGATTGACAACAGCAGGAGCCAGTGGCTTCCTCTGCTGTATCTGAGCAAATGAGGAGCAAGAGAACCTAGAGAGCCTTGGCTCTCATGCACATCTCTGGATCAAGATCGAGCTTGTGTAAGTATTTTGGTGGGGCTGGGGGGAAGATGCATGTAGAAGGTTTTTTACCTTACCCAGATGTCTGATCAGAAGCTAGGTCTTCCTATAAATGCGTGGCTGAGAGCGGGAGCCAGTCACTCCTGCCCCCTCCCCAGCCTGGTGCTGCAGTGAAAGCTGGAGGGGCAGAGTCAGTCACCCCACTCTGATGAGAGCAGATTGAGAACTAAGCGATTAGCCGTCATGTGATTGCTCAGTTCTCAGGCTTAGAGCCAGCAGAGAACAGCTGCAGTAGCAGACCGATGCTGCAGTATGGAGGTATGGATGCTTGTGTTTTTTACAAACTTCACCTTCAAATTATTCCAAGACTAAAATGATGAACCTGAGGTAAAAAAAACTTGAACCGGCTAAGATGGAATCAATGCTTAAACTTTTTTTTTTGTAGTTGCATTTCTCTTTATTTAATTTTGGAAACAATGTTAACAAGCAGCAGGATAAACACAATACAGAGTACCTTAGCAGGTATTAATAAAGTTTAAGGCTAGCAATACACATCAGTTTTTTTGATCAGTCAGTAGGCTGATCAAAAATACTGAACTGATTCCCGCATCCACACATTAAAGGTGGATGGGGGAATACTCCCCTCCACATTATTGTCAATTGACCCATAAATGTGGAGGTGAAGAAGTTTCCCTTCACAGTGGGCACCTAATAGCAAATCTCAAGTCATTGGGAGACCTCCCACAGTGCCCCCAGCCTCCAACAGTGCCCCAAAGAACCCCCAGCCTTCCACATTGCCTCCCATCCCATCTCGTCTCATGTGCAGAATCTCAAGTATTCTTATGTGCAGAATCGGGATATCATCAAAAAACAAAAATGCTCTGGAACTTAAGGGGGTTTAGGGAGAAGAAGGCCAATTGGTCAATTGGTAATACACACAGCCTTCTCTTACACTGAAAAGGTATATCATTAATTCTTTGTAATAAATATCCAGAACATTAGCCCATACCTCACGTGGTCTATCTTGGGTTTCAGATACTTAGCAGAGGAAATAAAACGGAGGGAGGGATTCATTCTGCTGATGGAGGTATGTTTGGTATAGGTTTTATTTCACATGTTACATAATGTAAAGCAGGTGTATAATAATTCATGGAGGTCTGATCAGAAAATTTTCTGCCAGCAGAAGTCCTAATCGCATGTTTGTGCAAAGACTCGGGTCCTTCACATCACAGCCCTGTTCTTCTTATATCACATTCCCCTACTTACATCAATGTCAGTCCCCCTTAACATCAGTATCCTCTGCTCCCCCTTCACAGCACTCCCCCATAGTAGTGTCCTTTGCCCTCCTTCATATCACACACCCCCACCCCCACGGTGGTGTCCTCCGCCTATCTTCACATCACCCCCCCATAGTGGTGTCATCTGCCCCCCCTTACATCATCCCCCCACAGTGGTGTCATCTGCCCCCCCTTACATCATCCCCCACAGTGGTGTCCTCTGCCCCCCTTCACAGCACCCCCCTCCCATAGCAGTGTCCTATGCCCCTCCCTTTGCATCACAGCCCTTCACGGCTCTGTCCCCCATTCATGCCAGAGCCCCCACAGTTATGCCCCCATTCACATGACGGCTCCCTGCAGCTCTACCCACCCATTAACACTACAGCTCCCCACAGCTCTGGCCTCCTATTGATAATGCAGCCCCCTGCAGTTCTGGCCCCCATTCACATTACAGCCCCCCGCATCTCTGCCCAAAATTCACATCACAGCCCCCGCACCTCTGCTCTCCAATTCACATTGCAGCCACCACCCCCACCCCCACCCTGCAGTACTATGCTTCTATTTACATTGCAGCCCCCTGCAGCTCCGCCCCTTCACTCTTCTACTTTACTCAGGTGCAGAGAGCAGGAAGCAGGACAGCTCTGGAAGGAGGGCAGGAGCAAGAGCTGCTGGAGTTAACTTTTTAAAGGAGAAGTACAGCCAAAGCTCATTTGGCTTTACTTCTCCTGTGGATCACAGGAGTGCAGTTCGTTCTGTACACCTGTGACCTGTTTTCAGCAGACAGTGGGCTTGAGTCCGCTGTCTGCTGACGTCACAGAGCCGGTCTAGGTTCGGGCAAAATAGTGACAATGGAGTCAGGATCTGCCCCCATGCCTGGACCGGTTTTCTATCTACCCGCTACCCATCAGAAAGCTGCTACCGGCTTACTGCGCGATGCGCAGCCGAAGTGACGTTGCCTCGCAGCCTTCTTGGTACACCCGCACTCGTCCCCAGTAAGCCTGGATTTAGAAATCGGCAAGCAGACATCCTAATACACCCACCGGAGTCTTGCTTTTCACAGTTATTTTTAAAAGTAAACTCAGCTAATATAGTGAAATGCAGTATTTAGAAGTCCATAACACTGTTTTGATGTTGAATTTTATAAACAGCGGCGTTCGGTCACATCAGCAAATCTATGAGATCAGCGGGCTTGTCGCTGCTTTTAAAATTCAACATCTAAACAGTGTTACTGACTTCTAAATACTGCATTTCACTATATAAGTGGAGTTTACTGGTAAAAAATAACTGAAAATCAAGACTCCAGTGGGTGTATAAAAATGTCCGCTTGCCGACTTCTAACTCTAAGCTTACTGTGGATGAGTGCGGGTGTATCAAGATGGCCGCGAGGCAACGTCACTTCCGTTGCGCATCGCACATGCGCAGTAGGCTGGGTAGCGGCTTTCTGATAGGTAGCGGCTATTTGATAGAACAGAAGCACCCAGCTCAGCCTCTCAGTGAGCCACTGAGACCCTGGGCTGGCTGCTCTCTCCACAGCCCAGCGTTCCAGTGAGCGTGGGGGGGCAGAGCAGAGAGCTGTGAGAACAGAGCGATCGGCGGTGTTAGATTGTTCAGTTCTCAGTCTTAGGGGACAGGTGCAGCATCAGACCGATGCTGCATCCACCTAGGTAAGTATGATTATAAAATAAAAAACATTCCCATACTTCTCTTTTACCTCCAGCAGCTCCTACTCCCACCCTCCATCCAAAGCTCCTGTGCCTCCCATGAGCAGTCTAGAACTCCCTTTCCGCTCTGCTGTGATAATGACAGCAGTAGCGGTGGATGAGGTGAAGAACTGGCTCCTAAATTGGTCCAGATGGGACAGTGACTCAGTCCTGATCCGGTCCAGACAACGGTCCACCATTTAGGCTCCGTTCACATCTAGGCGTTGCTATTTTACAGGCGTTTTTTGGGCATTTTTTTCGGCTGTTTTTTTCGGGAGGTTTTGCAGAGTTTTGCAGCGTTTTTGTACAGGCGTTTTCAAGGTTAAAAAGTCATCAATGTAAAAGCAGTAAAACGCCTGTAATCTGGCAAAAAAAGAAGCTAACTTTTTTGAGCGATGGGCGTTTTGCTTCAGGCAACAGAACTCTCAGATGTGAACATGGGCCATTAAAATTAATGAGATTTGTCTTGTTGGGCGTTTCTAGAACTGAGGCTTAGAGCAGAAAAACAGATGTGAATGGAGCCTAAGTGATGCCTAATGTAAAGTCTGGTCGTAGCTTAAAAAATATTGTGCTAGCCAGTGCCAGGACAAGGTCATTCGGTGCTCAGGGCAAAGATGAAAAACTGCCCCCTACCCCCCCCCCCCCCCCCCCCGCTGTGAAAAGCTACAGTGCCTACAGACAATGGGATCTATACTAATGCATCAGTGACAGTGCTTTAACCCCCTTCCTGCTGCATATTATCAATACCATTGCTAATTAAGCAAACTCCCCTCAGAGACTGCAGACATGATATAAGACAAGAGATGGTTAGAGACTGAGGACATGATGCAGGCGATGGTCAGAGACTGCAGACATGATAAAAGTGATCAATGCAGTCTCACCAGTGCCCATCAAATGCAGCCTACCGCTTTGCCCATTAATGCCGCCTCACTGTGCCCATAATCGCAACCTCTCTGTGCCCATCAGTGCCGCCTCACTGTGCCCATAATCACAGCCTCTCTGTGCTCATAATTGCAGCCTCTCTGTGCCCATCAGTGCTGCCTCACTGTGCCCATCAATGCCACCTCACTGTGCCCATCAATGCCGCCTCACTGTGCCCATAATTGCAGCCTCTCTGTGCCCATCAATGCTGCCTCTCTGTGCCCATCAATGCTGCCTCTCTGTGCCCATCAATGCTGCCTCTCTGTGCCCATCAATGCTGCCTCACTGTGCCCATCAATGCTGCCTCACTGTGCCCATCAATGCTGCCTCACTGTGCCCATAATTGCCACCTCACTGTGCTCATCAATGCCGCCTCACTGTGCCCATCAATGCTGCCTCTCTGTGCCCATCAATGCTGCCTCTCTGTGCCCATCAATGCTGCCTCTCTGTGCCCATCAATGCTGCCTCTCTGTGCCCATCAATGCTGCCTCACTGTGCCCATCAATGCTGCCTCACTGTGCCCATCAATGCTGCCTCACTGTGCCCATCAATGCTGCCTCACTGTGCCCATCAATGCTGCCTCACTGTGCCCATCAATGCTGCCTCACTGTGCCCATCAATGCTGCCTCACTGTGCCCATCAATGCCGCCTCACTGTGCCCATAATTGCCACCTCACTGTGCTCATCAATGCCGCCTCACTGTGCCCATCAATGCCGCCTCACTGTGCCCATAATTGCAGCCTCTCTCTGCCCATAAATGCAGCCTCTCTCTGCCCATAATTGCAGCCTCTCTCTGCCCATAATTGCAGCCTCTCTCTGCCCATAATTGCAGCCTCTCTCTGCCCATAATTGCAGCCTCTCTGTGACCATAATTGCAGCCTCTCTGTGACCATAATTGCAGCCTCTCTGTGACCATAATTGCAGCCTCTCTGTGACCATAATTGCAGCCTCTCTGTGACCATAATTGCAGCCTCTCGGTGCCCATAATCGCAGCCTCTCGGTGCCCATAATCGCAGCCTCTCGGTGCCCATAATCGCAGTCTCACTGTGCCCATCATTGCCGCCTCACTGTGCCCATCATTGCCGCCTCACTGTGCCCATCATTGCCGCCTCACTGTGCCCATCAATGCCGCCTCACTGTGCCCATCAATGCCGCCTCACTGTGCCCATCAATGCCGCCTCACTGTGCCCATCAATGCCGCCTCACTGTGCCCATCAATGCCGCCTCACTGTGCCCATCAATGCCGCCTCACTGTGCCCATCAATGCCGCCTCACTGTGCCCATCAATGCCGCCTCACTGTGCCCATCAATGCCGCCTCACTGTGCCCATCAATGCCGCCTCACTGTGCCCATCAATGCCGCCTCACTGTGCCCGTCAATGCCGCCTCACTGTGCCCGTCAATGCCGCCTCACTGTGCCCATAATCGCAGCCTCTCTGTAACAATAATCGCAGCCTCTCTGTAACAATAATCGCAGCCTCTCTGTAACAATAATCGCAGCCTCTCTGTGCTCATAATCGCAGACACTTTGTGCCCATAATAGCAGCCTCTCTGTGCCAATAGCAGCCTCTCTGTGCCTATGAATGCAGACTCACCATAGCCTGCCCTAGATCACACAGCGGACATCTCCCGCAGCGCTGTGTGTCACATATCTGGGTCTGTGTGTGTGTTCAGCGGCGCCGTAACAAGGTCCCGCCCCCCTAAACCGGCTCGTGTGATAGGCGGAACACTGGTTCAATCTGCTACCACGTGAGCCGGTCTAGGGGGGCAGGTCCTTGTTACGGCACCGCCGAACACACACACAGACCCAGCTTCCTAACATACATCGCTCCCGGTGCTGTGTGACAAACAAGAGGAGGATGTGGGAGGGGAGCGCTGCAGCCACAGATCAAAGCGGCCCCAAGCGCCCCCCTTCCTCCAGAAAATGGTCCCGCCCAGGGCATCCGTCCCTTCTGCTCACCCCTTGTACCGGCCCTGGTGCTAGCTGTACCCATACAGAGTATAGTAGAATGTTTGTATAATGCAGACTTTTCCCTTCCATGCTGAGGAGTCATACAATTTGGAAGTGATAATATAGAAAATTATTGCGCTACTAATATAAGTGAAAATGAGCTGCCAGCACCAGCAGTAAGACTAATTGCATACAAAATATGGAGGAAAAAGTGCAGCGCTGAAAACATTAATGTGCCCCAGATATACACTTTGGGAAAAATGAGCACAATAAATACCATAGTTGTGCTAAAAAGTGCAAAAAATGACTCAAAAATATTTGAAAGTGTTATAAAAATGTGGGTGTTATATGCACCAAAACTAAACCCAATGAGATCACTAATGTCAAAAGGTAAAATGACACCGCATGATCTACTAATACTTTCATATAACTACATAATCCATTAATACTTTCGTATAACAAATACTGTATATATAACAACCAATAACAGGTGTGATGTTATATCAAAAAAGGGGAATATGCATATAAACTTCAAACTCAATGAGACGGTGCAAAGTCCATCAAAAAGTAAATAGCATAGTGGATTCCTCTAACACGACCCAAGGATGGCATGGATCCCAAATGTTGATGAGTCTCTAAAGCATGCAAGATGATATTCACACACAGCACCCAGGATTGTGCTTCCAACACCCAGGAGAGGGGTAGGTACTCTTACCCTACGATGTGGACACGCGCCAGCTGCGGTGGGTCAAACAGGCATGGACGGAAGTCAGGATCTCAAGCCACGAACTCCTATAGTTGGACTGGTGTGAGTATACACCTGCAGCAATCTCACAGGACAGAGATCCAGAAAACAGGAACTCAACCACAATATTCTTGGTACATGTAGGCTTCCACATAGCGCAGATCAAAACCTCAAATGATATTTAATGATGAAAAAAGGGTAGAGACGTCACTCAAAATGTGTACATAAAATATGATCGCAGGAACTAGTAAAACAAGCGCAGTCTATGGTGCCTAGCAGGCTGTGTACCCGATGCATTTCGTCCAATGAGACTTTGACTGGGGTATTTCATTTTTCTGTTATGATCCTTATTTTTCCTTGACGAGAGGAGAACTACATGTATCAGGAATATCATGGGTGAGTTCTTGTTTTCTGGATCTCTGTCCTGTGGGATTGCTGCAGGTGTATGCTCACACCAGTCCAACTATAGGAGTCCGTGGCTTGAGATCCTAACTTCCGTCCATGCCTGTTTGACCGACTGGCGTGTGTCCACATCTTAGGGTAATAGTACCTACCCCTCCCCTGGGTGGTGGAAGCACAGTCCTGGGTGCCGTGTGTGAATATCATCTTGCATGCTTTAGAGACTCATCAACATTTGGGATCCATGCCATCCTTGGGTTGTGTTAGAGGAATCCACTATGCTATTTACTTTTTGATGGACTTTGCACTGTCTCATTGAGTTTAAAGTTTATATGCATATTCCCCTTTTTTGATATAACATCACACCTGTTATTTGTTGTTTTATATATATTTGTTATACGGAAGTATTAATGGATTATGTAGTTATACGAAAGTCTTCATAGATCATGCGGTGTCATTTGGCCTTTTGACATTTGTAATCTCATTGGGTTTAGTTTTGGTGCACATAACACTCTCGTTTTTATAACAATTTCAAATATTTTTGAGTAGTTTTTTGAACTTTTTAGCACAACTATTTATTGTGCTCATTTTTCCCTAGGTGTATATCTGGGGCACATTAATGTTTTCAGTGCTGCACTTTTTCCTCCATATACAATTTGGAGGGGCATACAAATGTTTATTCTATTTATTTTCAAGGAAAACGTCCAATCACTAACGCTAGGTTCTCACTAGTGCTGTTGCATAATCACGCATCATTCAGCGCATTTATTAGTGAGTCTGTTAGTTTCTTGAAGCGTTTTTGATGCTCTCCCATTGAAGTCTATTGGGCCAAAAACGCACTGTGGGGAACCAAAAAAAGCACATGCACCTTTTTGGAATTTGCACTATACCATATTGCATTGATGTAAACCTGCATCATAGAGAATAATGTTTTATCTATCGTCATGCACGGCAGCTTGATAGCAAATGCACAACAAATCGCACTGGTGTGTACACAGCCATTTATTTTCAACTAGCAATCTGTATTCTCATTGGTATTGTTCAATTTTTTAAGCATGGGCATGTTTATTGTCTAGCTACCTGGTATCACGAGTCTATTGACTTTTTGGTCCTCACCTTTGCATTTTATAATTTATAAAAATGGGTATTGGGTAGGGGGAGCTTGTCTAAAAATTCTGGCATAATCCCCTGTAAAGTCAATGTACAAAAAAAGAGATAACCCATGCCTCTCCAGAGGGGGATACTATGGGGAATGGGGATTTTTAAGTGCCCAAAAGGTAATAAATCAATGTAGCAATAACATATAAAATCACTTATACAAAATGATTAAAAAAACAGCTAGAGTGTAAGCTCCATGCAGGAATACCAAATACTAGACAACAATCCACTATAACCAACTGTGCTTGACTGGATGGTGCAAGGTGTATGGCTCAAGGCGTTTTGCCCAGAAAAAGGGATTCTTCAGGATCCACATTGTAGTGTTTACAGAGCTTATAACTGGTGAACAATACAAACAGTAGATTAATAATAGAACTACATACATCATAAGCATATCCTAAAATTCTTATGTTTAAGTATGTCAAAAACACAGAATAATCAGGTTATGACCACAAAATAACACTTGTAAAACTGTATGGGGGGATGAGAAGGAGGGGGGGGGAGAAGGAGGGAGGAGGGGAGGGGGGTATGGGGGACCAAAAATAGGTGGGGATAAGGCAAGGCCTGCATATTGCTGGGACAAATAGGAGAGGGACAGAGCAAGCAGACTGAAATAAATCTCACCTCAAATAATAAAACATTTAATATATTCAATAAGAATATGTTGGGAGGCCAAAAGCACACTAATGAAAGTCGATATATGAGTCTGAGGCATGGGTAGGCAACCTCGGTACTCCAGCTGTGGTGAAACTACAAATCCCATCATGCCTCTGCCTCTAGGAGTCATGCCTGTGATTGTCAGGGTTTTGCAATGTCACATGGGACTTGTAGTTTCAAAACAGCTGGAGGGCCAAGGTTGCCTACCCCTGGTCGAGATAAAACCAGAAAAGTAATGTCGCCGCCATAAGGGAGTCATCTAATAAAATTAAAAATGGTGGATGTTAGAATCTATAGATTCATGCAAATAGTAAGGCACCAAAACTCCACATTACCAAGACTTACCGAATAAGTAACGTGCAAGATAGAATATTGTTTAAACTTGGATCCCATGGCATCAAAGGTCCAGTAGGGGGGTGATGGGTTTCAACAGAAGTGCGTCACTGCTATGGGGGACGCCCCATTCGCAGCACGTTGCGATCCCCATATTGCTGACGGCCCAGCAGGACGTGTGGGGCGAAACACCTTCTATGTGTCCCCCTAATATGCAGGCCTTGCCTTACCCCCATGTATTTTTGGTCCCCCATACTCCCTCCCCCCCTCCCCTCTTCGCCCTCCTTCTCCCCCCACCCCCATTTTTTTTTCTTTCTCTTACTAACTCTACAATTGATACATTTTTACACGTGTTATTTTGTGGTCATAACCTTAGTATTCCGTGTTCTTGATATACTTAAACATGAGAATTTTATGATATGCTTCTGATGTATGTAATTATATTATTAACCACTTAAGGACTGGAAGGATTTGCCCCTCTAATAACCAGGCCATTATTTGCGATACGGCACTGCGTCGCTTTAACTGAGAATTGCGTGGTCGTGCGACGCTGTACCCAAACAAAATTGATGTCCTTTTTTTCCCACAAATAGAGCTTTCTTTTTGCGCTATAAACACAAAAAGAGCGACAATTTTGAAAACAATGTTTTTCTACTTTTTGCTATATTAAATATAAAAAAAAATGTCTTCATCAGTTTAGGCCGATATATATTCTTCTACATATGTTTGGTAAAAAAAATGTCAATAAGCGTATATTGATTGGTTTGCGCAAAAGTTATAGTGTCTACAAAATTTCTTTTTGCACTATAAACAAAAAAAGAGCGCCAATTTTGAAAACAAAATTTGTTTACTTATTGCTATAATAAATATAAAAAAAAAATGTCTTCATGGGTTTGGGTCGATATGTATTCCTCTACATATTTTTGGTTAAAAAATTGCAATAAGCGTATATTGATTGGTTTGCGCAAAAGTTATAGTGTCTACAAAATAGGGGATAGATTTATGGCATTTTTATTAGACAGACAGATCGGACACGTTTGACACTTTTTTGGGACCATTGACATTTATGCAGTGATCAGAGCTAGAAGTAGCCACTGATTACTGTATAAATGTCACTGGCAGGGAAGAGGTTAACACTAGGGGGCGATCAAGGAGTTAAATGTGTTCCCTCATGTGTGTTCTAACTGTGGGGGATGGGACTGCCTGGAGGGGGAGACCGATCGCTGTTCCTAATCTTTAGATCTGTCTATCCTCCCCTGACGGAACGGACATCTGTCTGTTTACATTGACAGATCTCCATCTACTGTCTGTATTGTTCACCAGTTATAAGCTCTGTAAACCCTACCCTGGATACCGAACAAGCCCTTTTTCTGGGTGAAACGCGTTGATCCATACACCTCGCACCATCCAGTCAAGCACAGATTGTTATGGTGGATTTTTGTCTAGTATTTGGTATTCCTGCATGGAGCTTATCCTCCTGCTTTTTTGTTTTTAATCATTTTGTAGAAATAAAACATTATGTGATTTTTTTAAAAACATTATGTGATGTTCTTGCTACATTGATTTATTACCTTTTGGGCACTTAAAAATCCCCATTTCCCATAGTCTCCCCCTCTGGAGAGGCATGTGTTATCATCTCTTTTTTTCTACATTGATGTTATAATGTATACCAGGCAGAGTCAGATTTCCAGCACAGGAGCCTCTGGGCACACAACCCTTTGCAGTGCACCCTCTGCTAAGGAAATCTTTTTTGTTTTCCGGTCCTATACTTGCTTAGAATATTGTGATAATGTGTAAATACGCTTATGCGAGATAGCTGGTCTCAGTTATTATGGGAAAAATGCCTGTTCAATACTTACTCTCTGACAAGCTGTTTTTCTGCCTCTGCCGCCTATAGGTGCATACCTACTGCATCTAATGGTAAATTTAGCCCTGATAATTGGCCTTTTATTTATAATACATGGTAATAATACATTATTACCATACAAGCATACAAGAAAATTATTCAATATCGGGGGCTAATTTAAACAAAGAATTTACATTTATGTTCCACAAAGAATTGGAAAAAAAACACTGACCAATGTATTCAGCTCAGTAACCCAGATAGCAAGCAATTGAGCTGCAAGGTTGAGAATGACTTGCTAAGCTATTGCTAGATTTGCCAGGCTTCACAAGTTTGTTGCACAATTGCAGCAAGTCTGCATTGCATGACTCTAGATCAACTTTCTTTGCAAACATTCTGCAAGTCTGCTGCAAGTTCTGGTTCAGTTATGTTGTGCAATAATCATTCCACCACAGGAGTCACTGTGACTGAATTTTCATGCTGTAGACTTGTAGAGCTCTTGCTGTAGACTCACCACTGCAACTTTGCTCTTGCTAGAGACCTGCCATGCAAATTTGCTACAAATTGGAAAAGTGTCAACTAGAACTCAAGTGCTCTGCAAGTGTACAACTTGCCAGTGAAAATGTGCAGCACATTAACAAGACACAATTCAACACTGCCACAAATTTATGGCAAGTTATCCTTGCTATCTGGGAACTTACAACTGTAAGGCTACTTTCACACTGGGGCGTTGGGTCCGATGGCGGTAAAGCGCCGCTATTTTTAACGGCGCTTTACCGTCGTTTTAGCGGCGATTTGCCAGCGTTTTGCCAGCACTGCCCCATTGATTTTAATGGGCAGGGGCGCTTTAGGAGCAGTGTATACACCGCTCCTACAGTGCTGCAAAGATGCTGCTTGCAGGACTTTTTTTACCGTCCTGCAAGCGCACTGCTCCAGTGTGAAAGCACTCGGGCTTTCACACTGGAGAGACAGGGGATGCTCTTTACAGGCGCTATGCAGGCGCTATTTTTAGCGCTGTAGCGCCTGTAAAGCACCTCAGTGTGAATGTAGCCTAAGACTTACCAATAAACTTTTACAATACTATATGTTGTCTGATTATGAAAAAAATAATAAAATTAGAATTTTTGTTTTCCATTGGCCTCTTGAAAATGCATTTTCGGATTACTGTACTTTATGTTTTTTTTATTTTTTTTATTTAGCCAGAGTTTGTAAATGTATGTTTTTGGTATGTACCACCAAGCCTCCGAAACCAAGAAGATTCCCCAAACTTCTGGGATAAACTGGGAAAGGTATCAACATGTTCCAAAAATGTATTTAAGTTTACATTAACTAGTAACTAGAAACAGAATACTGATGAATATCCCTGTTTGTAGGCTACAGCATTTTTAAGAAAGATATGAAGTTTAAAAAATATCCTACAGTATTTCTAAACTTTTTTGTTTGTTTTTTTAGTTTGGATAGAGTGGGGGGGCAAAAATACTGCTGCCATTTGTTTTGTGTCTCATTAGTGAGATTTTCCTTCACTTCCTGTCCTGTAGACTCAATAGAAAGTTGGAGAGTAAATTAGAGAAATCCCCCCTTAAACAGTTTCATGGGAACAGGTGTCCCCATTGGAAGACATTGGTGACATTGGGGATCAGGACAATTAGAGTGAATCTCCCTAATGGGGACACGGGCAGCAATAGAAACTTGAGTTGTTCTACCCCCTCGACACAATATCCAATTCCAGCAAAACTTTTTTTAAAGTGGAAAAAGGTTAAAATAGGTTTTTAATTTTATCTGTGCTCTGTTGCTCTGTTGCGTGACACCAAAGAGTGGAACAGGAGTCATGGGGACAGAATAATTGCAATAAAAAAAATTCAAAACGTTCTAACCTATTCTGCTAAGAAACTTGTTTTTGTCATTGTCTTTGTCTTCATTCAGTGATTTCCCATCACTTGCTGTCCTTCAGACCTAATTTCTCTGGGCAAAGAAGTAAGAGGAAATCCCCACAATGGAAGTTATAACACTTCTCTACTCCATTTTTCCAAAAATTAAGAATTTTTTTTGAGATAGAGTTAGACTTTAACCACTTGCCCACTGGGCACTTATACCCCCTTCCTAACCAAACCAATTTTCAGCTTTCAGTGCTCTCACATGTCATGCAACACTGTACCCATATGAAATGTTGTCCTTTTTTCACATAAATAGAGCTTTATTTTGGTGGTATTAATCACCATTAATCAACCAAATGGCTACTCACATGACATCTGTGACAATCAGGCATGGATGTCTCTATGGTATATTTGTGGTCACTGATGAGTCCGGAGCTGTATCCAAGGAGCTGTCCCAGCGGGCTGCAGCGATGTGTCAGGCGGGGGGGGGGTGAGCAAGGAGATGGTACAGGCCGGCCTGGTCCCTGCTTGGCGGCATGCACACCAGCGTGAACACACTCAGAAGGATCTGGTACCGGAAGTGACATTGGGGCGTCAGATGACACATTTCAAACCTTCCGCTTTTTCATCAGAGATCTGTGGCACGGGTGAGTACTGATGTGGCAGGGATGAGCAGTGATGTGGCAGGGATGAGCACTGATGTGGCAGGGATGAGCACTGATGTGGCAGGGATGAGCACTGATGTGGCAGGGATGAGCACTGATGTGGCACTGATGTGGCACGGATGAGCACTGATGTGGCACGGATGAGGCACGGATGAGGACTGATGTGGCATGGATGGGCTAGAATGGGCACTGAGTGATGTGGCATGGATGGGAACGGGTGAGCACTGATGTGGCATTAATGAGGCATGGATGAGCACGAATGAGCATGAATGAGGCATGGCTGGGCATGGATGGGAACGGAGGAGGCATGGATTAGGCATGGACGAGGCATGGATTAGGCATGGATGGGCACGAACGAGGTGTAGATTAGGCATGGATGAGGCATGGATGGGCATGGATGAGGCATGGATGGGCATGGATGAGGCATGGATGGGCATGGATGAGGCATGGATGAGGCTTGGATGAGGCATGGATGGGCACGGATGAGGCATGGATGGGCACGGATGAAGCATGGATGAGCTATGAATGAGGTATGGATGAGGTATGGATGAGGCGTGAACGAGGCATGGATGAGGCATGGATGAGCATGAATGAGGCATGGATGAGCCATGAATGAGCCATGGACGAACCATGGATGAGCATGGATGAGCCATGAATGAGCCATGATTGAGCATGAATGAGGCATTGATGGGCAAGGATGAGCATAAATGAGGCATGGATGAGTAAGGATGAGCATGAATGAGGCATGGATAAGCATTGATGGGCATGGATGAGGCATTAATGGGCATGAATGAGCATGAATGAGGCATGGATGGGCATAATGAGGCATGGATGGGCATAAATGAGGCATTGATGGGGATGAATGAGCCTGAATGGGCACAAATCAGCGTTGTGGGCGCTTCAGATCCAGCCCACTAGTGCTGCTGCATCGGCTCCCTCCTCTCCTCACACACTGTACCGATCGTGTGAGGAGAGAGATGAACCAGGCATGCGCTGGTTTGTTGACAAGTGATTGCTCTGTCATTGGATGGAGTGATCACGTGGTAAAGGGCTGCAGTCATTAGCCCTTTACCCCGATCCTCACAGGAAGCACGAGTTTGGGAGGACGTCCCTAGACGCCCTCCCAGAACTAGCCGACCGTGCTGTAGCCGTCGTTTGGCTATAGCCCGGTCGGCAAGTGGTTAAAAAGCAACATCAGGAAAGACTTAAAATTAATTATATACAGCTGAGTCTAACCAGGAAACTCTGCAACTTTACTAAAGTTTACTAAGTTTACCTTACTCTCAGGTCCGCATGTGTTTTTGGGTAGGTCTGTAGTGTTGGGTCACATGATTCTGTGGAAATCTGCATAGCTGTTCATCCATCTAAACTGCTTGTAAATCCGTTCTGTGCGAATGGGACAAAATTGAATGTTCTCAGGCTATAATCTCTGCAGACTGAACGTGTGAATGTAGAAAATACATCACAATGGCCACTAGATGGAGCGGAGGAGCATACTTATTTCCTATGAGGGTCAGCACCATCTATTGGCCAGAATGCAGTATTTTCCCAATTCAGGCATTCTCAATCTGCAGAGAATATTGACCAAAAACATTTGATTTTGCTCCATATAGGACACAATTTACATGCAGTTTTAATGGACGAAAAGCTATCCATTAAAAAAAAATATACACCTCTTAAATTATTGTTTAGCTTTAGTGAGGTTTCCTTTTGTTAAGTGTAACAATATATGAAGACAGTATTACAATTCCAACATATCCTTTCTCTTTAGGTATCCCCAATAGTAAAGGAGAGGATGATGAAGAAAGGATCAATGATGGTTGGATACCAGCCCCATGGAAACAGGGTTAACTTTTTCAGGCAGATTGTGGTCAATCCTGAAGTGACAAAAGAAGATCTAGACTTTTTCCTGAATGAAATAGAAGGATTGGCAGAAGACCTGTAATTATTTTTTTTTTTTTTTTTATCAGATGTGATGTGGACATAGCAAAGAGTCTCCTTTACTGGATAAGGACAGGAAGAGATAACTGCACTAACTCCTGACCACTAAAATCTGCAAGCTGTTCTGTACACAACATAGTTCTGACCTCTTCACTGTATACGCTGTATCCTAAAGCTTAGTATCCAAAGTAAGCTAAACTATTTTTAGGGGGATTTTAGGACCTCAGGAAATGCTATAGGCAGTCAGAACATCAGTTTTTCTTTCAAAATAAAAAGTCTTTTTTTTCCTTATTAAAAAATAAAAAAACAAGTGATTATTAAATGCCTCCAAAATGAAACTGCCTCTGTCCTATAGAAACATCAAATCTACTTACCTGTTTGTTGTGAGAATTCATTTTTTTTTTTTGTGGAACAATTATCAATGTTTTTATCTATGTGTGGTTACATGTGTTATGCACGTAATGCACCATGCTTTTAGTTTGAATATGAGATAAAACACGTATCATTTTAAATATTATGGAGTAATACTTTTTTGTTGTGGCTTTTAAAAGACCCATGGGCATTTTCTATATCTTTAGTAATTACTGGTTTTAGGGACTGAGTTCTGCTTACATCCTTGCACTCTGGCCACTTATATATATTACAGTAAACTTTGGTCAAAGCTTTGACCAAAGTAGAATAATGCAGTTGCTATAGGTGTAGGCTACTTACACACCTTCTGAAGGCTGAAAAAAAAAAACCTCCCAGAGATTGCATTATTCCTGTCCTGCCTTGTTGCTAGAATGTACACTCCCAACTAGGGATGAGCTCGATGTTCAGGTCGAACATAAGAACAGCGAACATTATGGGACGTTCTTGAGAAATTTGAGCACCGCAGAACACCCCATAATGCACTGCGAGATCGCAGTGCATTGCTGTATGATGATTGGCCAAAGCATGCACCTGACCTGCATGCTTTGGCCAATCACAGCGCGCTCTGTTGAGAGAATCATAATTGGCCAATCATGGCTCAGGGGGACTAAGTCCACGCCCCACACTATATAAGGCTGCGTATACGGCAGCTGTAAGTAGTGTTGTTGGCGTGGACAGAGAGATAGCTTGAGTTAGACTAAGCAGGCATGTTATTCAGTTAGGGCAGTGTGTTTGATTGATATATAGATAGATATATATATATATATATAATATATATATATATATATATATATATATATATATATATATATATATATATATATATATATATATATATATATATATATATATATACTCTGCATTTAGCTCAGACTATATATTCAGTGTTTACTCGATGTTCAGTCAGTGCAGGCAGTGTATTAATATATATACAGTCTTGTGTGTGTATGTATGTATATATATATATACTCTGCATCCAGTGTAGCCTATATCTACAGTGCATTCGGTGGTGTACTAATTCTAATACACTTCAGGCAGTGTATACAGTATCTAATACAGTGTGAACAGTTTCTACTACACTTCTGGTGGTGTACACAGTATACAATACAGTGCAGCCATTGTACAGTTTCTAATACAGTGCAGGCGGTGTACACAGTATCTAATACAGTGTGTACAGTTTCTACTACACTTCTGGTGGTGTACACAGTATACAATGCAGTGCAGCCGTTCTACAGTTTCTAATACAGTGCAGGCGGTTTACACAGTATATAATACAGTGTGTACAGTTTCTACTTTTCTGGTGGTGTACACAGTATCTAATACAGTGTGTACAGTTTCCAATACACTTCAGGCGGTGTACACAGTATATAATACAGTGTGTACAGTTTATACTACACTTCTGGTGGTGTACACAGTATCTTATACAGTGTGTACAGATTCTAATACATACACTTCAGGCAGTGTACACAGTATCTAATACAGTGTGTGCAGTTTCTAATACACTTCAGGCGGTGTACACAGTATCTAATACAGTGTTTACAATTTCTACTACACTTCTAGTGGTGTACATAGTACACAATACAGTGCAGCCATGGTAAAGTTTCTAATACAGTGCAGGCGGTGTACACAGTATCTAAGACAGTGGGTACAGTTTCTACTACACTTCTGGTGGTGTACACAGTATACAATTTAGTGCAGCCATTGTACAATTTGTAATACAGTGCAGGCGGTGTACACAGTATCTAATACAGTGTGTACAGTTTCTACTACTTTTCTGGTGGTGTACACAGTATCTATACAGTGTGTAGAGTTTCTAATACACTTCAGGTGGTGTACACAATATCTAATACAGTGTGTACAGTTTCTACTACACTTCTGGTGGTGTACACCGCATACAATACAGTGAAGCTGTAGTACAGTTTCTAATGCAGTGCAGGTGGTGTACACAGTATCGAATACAGTATGTACATTTTCTACTACTCTTCTGGTGGTGTACACAGTATACAATACAGTACAGCTGTTGTACAGTTTCTAATACACTGCAGGCAGTGTACACAGTATACTACTTTTCTGGTGGTGTACACAGTATCTAATACAGTGTGTACAGTTTCTACTACTTTTCTGGTGGTGTACACAGTGTCTAATACAGTGTGTACAGTTTCTAATACACTTCAGGCGGTGTACACAGTATATAATACAGCGTAGTGTGGTGTTGCAAAACAAAAAATACATCATGTTCGGAAGGCCACCAAGGAGAGGCAGACGCTCATAGGCAATTAAAAGAGGGCAAGCAGCCTCTGTGTCTACAGTCAACAGTGGTGGTCGCGGACATGGTGCAGCCTCTGCAGGTGGCCGTGGGGCACGCTTGTCCTTTTTTTCTGCTGCTGGCCGTGTTATTGAGCCACAACATGCAGAAGAGTTGGTGGAGTGGATAACAAAGCCATCCTCATCCTCCTCATCCTCTGTCACCCAGGCTCAGAGTAGTTTGCCTTCAAACGCAGCTGCCAAAGCTGCCTATTCCACCGGCTCCTTGTCCACAGTCACTCCTTCTGTAGCCATCATGCACAGAGGAGTCCCCAGGATTATTCAAACCACAGTGTCGAGTACATGCTGCTGGAAGATGCACAGTGATTTGAAGGCTCTGATGCTGGTTTCCAGGTTGAGGAAGGGAGTAACGTGAGCCCAGAGAGAGGGTGTGCCACAGAAGGACAAGAAACTGGCAGTCATGTTCCCCCAGCTGCAGCATACTGCCAAGTTTGCTCCAGTGACGAGGGGAGGGGGGTGTTGAGGTCACTGACTGTACTTTCCTGAGAAAAGAGAGTGGGAAAGTGAGGGGGAGGAGGCACAACTCCAATAAGGCAGGATGTCCTCTAGGGGGCAGCTTAAGGGCAGCCACCCTATTGCATCACACCGCAGAGCTCCGCAGGTGCAGGGCGCTGCTGGCTCCCCGCTGACTTTTAAAAGTTCCTTGGTGTGGGCCTTTTTTGACACGTGCAGCAGATCACACCGTTGCTGTTTGCAACCTATGTCTGAAGCGGATCAAGCGTGGCCAGAACAGCAGCCGCTTGGGCACCACATGCTTGACCAGACATATGATGACCTGCCATGCATTTCATTGGCAACAGCACCTGAAAGACCTACATCAAAGAAAAAGGCAGACTTCTCCTTGCTCGTCATCTGGGGTCTCCAACCCTACTATACCTCCAGTCCTCTCAAAAACCTGCACTGAGAGGAATGAAGGTATAGCAATAGGTGTCCCAAGTACTTGCAGCCAATCTGCTAGCAGTACACCACCAATTGATTTTAGCAGGCAAAATTCCCTACCCCAGCTGCTGAACCTTAAAAAGAAATTCGGTCCCAGCCATCCACATGCTCAGTGTCTGATAGCTTGGCCAAATTGCTAGCACTGCAACTGCTGTCTTTTCAGCCGGTAGACTCCTCCTCCTTTTGTGAATTTGTTTATGTGCTGTACCTCAGTGGCAAGTTCCAAAACTTAATTTCTTTTCACGTAAGGCCATTCCGGCTCTCTACCGGCATGTGGAATGCAATGTTTTGGCCTCGTTGGGCAGGGCGGTCAGCAGTAAGGTCCATATTACCGCTGACTCATGGTCCAGCAGGCATGGGCAGGGACGTTACCTTTCCTTCACGGCACACTGGGTAACTCTGCTGGCAGCTGGGAAGGATGCAGGACAGGGTTCAGTGTTGTTGGAGCTTGTTCCGCCACCACAATGCTAGTGGTGATTGTGCCACAGGTCTCTCCCCCACCCCTCCTCTGCTTCTTCCTCTATGGCCTCTTCTGCAGATTTGTCCTCTGAACTAGCAGTGTTCAGTAAGACTTCAAGGGGCTACGCAAGGAGTCAGGCTAAAAGATGCCATGCAGTGCTTGAGTTGGTCTGCCTAGGGGACAGGAGCCACACTGGGGCAGGGATTCAGTCAGCTCTGCAGGGGCAGGCTCAGAGGTGCATGATGCCATGCCAGCTTTAGCCAGGAATGGTTGTATGTGACAATGGCACCAACCTTCTCTCTGCCCTCCGACAGGGACACTTGACCCATGTTCCATGTTTGGATACGTTCTGAATTTGGTGGTGTAGCAGTTCTTGAGCAGGTACCCAGGCTTACAAGATCTCCTGAGGCAGGCCAGAAAAGTCTGTAGTCAATTCCCCGGTCATACAATGCCAGTGCTCGGCTGGCTGACATTCAAAGGGAATGGACCCTGCCCACCAAACGCCTCATTTGTGACATGCCCACCAGGTGGAACTCAACGTTGGCAATGCTGCAGCGGCTGCAAACAGAACAGAGGGCCATCAATGAGTACCTGTGCGAGTATAGCACCAGGACAGGGTCAGGGGAGCTTGGCTTCTTTTCGCCACACCAGTGGCTACTGATCAAGGATGCATTTACTTTCCTGTCACCATTTCAGGAGGCCACAAGGCCCCCTTTATCCAGATAGCATACCTGCGGGCCGCCAAACACACAGGAAGAAGAGGAGGAGGAGGATTTTGTCAGCATGGATGTAGAGGATAACACTCAGCAGCAGTCTTCAAGGGATGGTTTTCAGTCCCCCGAAGCGCAAGGAGTTGGACGTGGCTGGGAGGAGGTAGTTACGGATCATGTGATCCTTAGTGACCCAGAGGACTCAGAATCGAATGCCTCTGCAAACTTACGCTGCATGGCCTCCCTGATACTGCAAAACTTGCGAAAGGATCCTAGGATTTGTGGTATCATGGAGAGGGATCATTACTGGCTGGCAACCCTTCTTGATCTATGTTACAAGGTTAAGGTTGCAGAAATCATCCTGCCTTTGCAGAGGGAGCAGAGAATGAAACATCTTCAGGAGGCCTTGAAGAAAGGTTTGTGTAACGCATTTCCAGACCCTGGGAGGTTACCATTTCCTGGTGCTGGACAATGTGTTGCTGAGGCTTCGTTCAGTCAGAGGAAGAGCAGTGGAGAAGGTGGCCGGCTGACCGATGGCTTTAAACAATTTTTCAGTCCTTAGCACTAAGGTCTGACCAGTTCACGTAACCATTGCCAGCGTCTGCATTATATGGTGCAGGAATATCTAGGGTCAAGAGCAGACTTGGAGACCTTTCCAACAGAGCATCCACTGGGTAACTGCGTCTTGAGGATGGACCACTGGCCAGAACTTGCTTAATATGCAATTGAGCTACTGGCCTGTCCTGCATCCAGCGTGCTTTCTGAATGCACATTCAGTGCTGATGGAGAGTTTGTAACGGATCAATGAGTGAGCCTGTCCACAGACTCCGTTGGTAGGCTCACATTCATAAAAATGAATAAGTCTTGGATCAGCAGCTATCAAGCACCTGATGCTGATGTACCGTATATACTCGAGTATAAGCCGACCCGAATATAAGCCAAGGCACCTAATTTTACCACAAAAAAACTGGGAAAACTCATTGACTCGAGTATAAGCCTAGGATGAGAAATGCGCAGCTACTGTAAGTGGAAAAGAGGGTCAACAATGCCCATTTGTAGCCTCACTGTGCCCATTTGCATGCCTCACTGTGCCCATTAGCAGCCATAAGTTCCCCCAAACTTGGTAGTTAAGGGTTCCTAGATGCCCCCTAGCTGCAGCCAAAATTTGGGGTCTCTGGACCCAAACGGTCCCGAAATGACATTGCTGCAGTTGGACACAGTTGACCAAATTTGGGTCTCTGTATCTCGGGGCTACTTGGTGCTTGGTTCCTAGCACCAAGTGGCCCTGAGATACGGGGCCCCAAAGTTGGTTTTGAAAATGTAGAGCACTTTTCTGCAGCAGAGAATGACATTTTCTGAACCGAATTTGGGGTGCCATATCTCGGGAACACTTGGTGCTAGGAATCCCAGCTTTGGATATGTTGTAGTGCTAGTTCCACTGGGTTTACACACAAAATTTGGGGTTCCTAGCACCAAGTGGTCCCGAGATACGGGGCCCCAAATCAGTTCGCAAAATGTCATTCTTTGCATCAGAAAAGTGCTTGACTCGAGTATAAGCCGAGGGGGGCACTTTAAGCACAAAAAAATGTGCTGAAAAACTCAGCTTATACTCGAGTATATATGGTAATTGATTATATTTGCTATGGATCTGGGATCCCTTGAAGACTGCCTATGCTGACTATCCTATTCCTCTTCAATCTTTATGATGCTAGCTTCCAACAATATTTTTGGTTTAGGGCACCACCACCACCACCCAAGGCCACATTTTTCTGCCCCTGTTTAACAGGGGCATGTAATTTCAATTTTTTATAGAATATTTCACAGCAGGGCCTGTTCCTGCACCCAACAAGAGTATCTGTGAGGGGCTATAGTATTGTGGCACCACCACCACCACCACCCAAGACCCAATTTTTCTGCCCCTGTTTAGCGGGGGCATGTAATTACAATTTTGATATAATATTTCAAAGCAGGGCCCATTCCTGCGCCCAACAAGAGTATCTGTGAGGGGTTACAGTGTTGTGGCACCACCACCCAAGCCCAATTTTTCTGCCCCTGTGAGGGGTGTGCTGACACCACCAAAACCAAAGGCCCAATTTTTCTGCCCCTGTTTAACAGGGCCATGTAATTACAATTTTAGATATAATATTTCACAGCAGGGCACGTTCCTGCGCCCAACAAGAGTAACTGTGAAGGGTTACAGTGTTCTGGTACCACCAACACCTAAGGCGCAGTTTTTCTGCAGAGTATATAGGGCAGGCCGTATAGTATATACTGCTGTTCAGAGTATATAGTGCCTGCGGAACTGGGGGACCCCAACACTATTTTCTAAAACATTTTGGTGCGGGGTTCCCCTTAATATCCATACCAGACCTGAAGGGCCTGGTATGGATTTTGGGAGTGACATCCACACCATTTGTTTTGGTATTTTTGGTATTTTGTTCTATATTGCCAGGATCCGACAATACATTACAGCCGCATGCAGTTTTAAATGACATTTTTTCCTTTAGAAATGTAATTTTGCTGTGGTACTGTTATAAACATGGGAAAGATGCGCTACTTTACAGGCATACTAAGGACACCCCCCAGGCATGATATATAAAGGAATATTTTATTTTTATTGTTTCACTTTAAGCATTATTAAATTAATGCTCCCGAAAAAACGATGTCCCTTGGGGCAGGAGCCGGGTCCCCAAACACTTTTTATGGTAATAACTTGCATATAAACCTTTAAAATTAGCACTTTTGATTTTTCACGTTCACGCCCATAGACTTTAACGGTGTTCGCACCAATTTTTTGCCTGTTCACATGTTCTGCCGGGGGGTGTTCAGCTCATCCCTACTCCTGACTGTTATTGCTAACCATCACAGGAGTGAGCTCTCAAATTCTGAACTTGGAGATAATGCATCAGGGGAGTGAAGGAGCATGTGAGGGGGTTTGAATTAGAGAAAGATCTCACTCCTGTGATGGTGGAGGTGAACAGAAACAGCAGGGATTCTCTTAGTAACAAACTGGGTGTTTTCCAGTCAGACTTCATGAGTTATATAAGCAATCTATACCTATAGCAGTGGTTCTCAACTCCTGCCCTCAGGACCCACTAACAGTCCAGATTTAAAGTATTACCTTGGGGAGATGCAGACTAGAATACTGCAATCACTCAGCAGCAAATGATATCACCTGTGATGTATTTCAGTTATCTTGTAAACCTGGCCTGTTAGTGGGTCGTGAGGACAGGAGTTGAGAAACACTGACCTATAACAAGGGCATTATGGTCAAACCAGCACAGTTTGTTTTTATCTGCAGATGTCCCTTATCTGCATAGGCATTTTTTGGTAAAGGTTAACTATCCCTTTAAGGTGGAAAATAACAAACATTTTTAAGGAAAAAAAGCCATGATTCTCTTAAGACAGGCTCGGCTTTGATAACAGAGATCAAAGTTGCCAACCGTCCTGATTTGTCTGGGACACTCACTGATTTTCAAAAGCTGTCCCCTTAATGTCCTTGTCCCGGTCTGCTTTCTGGAAATCAATGTTGGTCACGGACAGTTGTAGTGCGCTGACATTGGGGCAAGGTCTGTTTGCTGCCAGGATGGTTGGTAGTACTCAGAACACATGTGGCACACTGGGGACAGAGATCCCCCCGGAGGACTAAGGGAGAACCTGCTTTGCTCTTTGCCAGGACTGACTTGCTGCTAGGACTGTCAGCACTCACCTTCACCTCATTGATTTACACTGGCAGGCTTGGACAAGTAACAGAGAGCCATGAATCCAGACTTCAGGAGTTGGGTACTTGCCACTGTCCTGTCAACTGAGTAAAAAAATCTGCGCCACAGAATCCTCCCTATCCTTATCTCGAGGTGAAGCTGCTTTCATTAAGGTGTATAAATACCACCGAAAAATGGACAAAAGTATAAATGACAGTGCTTTCACCAATTAGATAAAAATAAGTGTAGCACTAACTCAAGGTGGAGCTGCTGATTTAACCACTTCAGCCCCGGAAGGATTTACCCCCTTCCTGACCAGAGCACTTTTTACAATTTGGCACTGCGTCGCTTTAACTGCTAATTGCGCGGTCATGCAATGCTGTACCCAAACGAAATTTGCGTCCTTTTCTTCCCACAAATAGAGCTTTATTTTGATGGTATTTGATCACCTCTGCCGCTTTTATTTTTTGCGCTATAAACGGAAAAAGACCGAAAATTTTGAAAAAAAATGATATTTTCTACTTTTTGTTATAAAAAAAATCCATTAAAATCAATTTTAGTCATACATTTAGGCCAAAATGTATTCGGCCACATGTCTTTGGTAAAAAAAATGTCAATAAGCGTATATTTATTGGTTTGCGCAAAAGTTATAGCGCCTACAAACTAGGGTACATTTTCTGGAATTTACACAGCTTTTAGTTTATGACTGTCTATGTCATTTCATGAGGTGCTAAAATGGCAGGGCAGTACAAAACCCCCCCAAATGACCCCATTTTGGAAAGTAGACACCCCAAGGAAATTGCTGAAAGGCATGTTGAACCCATTGAATATTTTTTTTTTTTGTCCCAAGTGATTGAATAATGACAAAAAAAAAAAAAAATTACAAAAAGTTGTCACTAAATGATATATTGCTCACACAGGCCATGGGCATATGTGGAATTGCACCCCAAAATACATTCAGCTGCTTCTCCTGAGTACGGGGATACCAAATGTGTGGGACTTTTTGGGAGCCCAGCCGCGTACGGGGCCCCGAAAACCAAGCACCGCCTTCAGGATTTCAAAGGGCATACATTTTTGATTTTACTCCTCACTACCTATCACAGTTTTGAAGGCCATAAAATGCCAGGATGGCACAAACCCCCCCCAAATGACCCCATTTTGGAAAGTAGACACCCCAAGCTATTTGCTGAGAGGCATGTTAAGTCCATGGAATATTTTATATTTGGACACAAGTTGCGGGAAAGTGACAATTTTTTTTTTTTTTTTTTTCACAAAGTTGTCACTAAATGATATATTGCTCAAACATGCCATGGGCATATGTGGAATTACACCCCAAAATACATTCTGCTGCTTCTCCTGAGTACGGGGATACCACATGTGTGGGACTTTTTGGGAGCCTAGCCGCGTACGGGGCCCCGAAAACCAAGCACCGCCTTCAGGATTTCAAAGGGCATACATTTTTGATTTTACTCCCCACTACCTATCACAGTTTTGAAGGCCATAAAATGCCAAGATGGCACAAACCCCCCCCCAAATGACCCCATTTTGGAAAGTAGACACCCCAAGCTATTTGCTGAGAGGCATGTTGAGTCCATGGAATATTTTATATTTGGACACAAGTTGCAGGAAAGTGACAATTTTTTTTTTTTTTTGCACAAAGTTGTCACTAAATGATATACTGCTCAAACATGCCATGGGCATATGTGGAATTACACCCCAAAATACATTCTGCTGCTTCTCCTGAGTACGGGGATACCACATGTGTGGGACTTTTTGGGAGCCTAGCCGCGTACAGGGCCCCAAAAACCAAGCACCGCCTTCAGGATTTCTAAGGGCATAAATTTTTGATTTTACTCCTCACTACCTATCACAGTTTTGAAGGCCATAAAATGCCAAGATGGCACAAACCCCCCCCAAATGACCCCATTTTGGAAAGTAGACACCCCAAGCTATTTGCTGAGAGGCATGTTGAGTCCATGGAATATTTTATTTTTTGACACAAGTTGCGGGAAAGTGACAATTTTTTTTTTTTTTTGCACAAAGTTGTCACTAAATGATATATTGCTCACACAGGCTATGGGCTTATGTTGAATTGCACCCCAAAATACATTCTGCTGATTCTCCTGAGTATGGGGATACCACATGTGTGAGACTTTTTGGGAGCCTAGCCGCGTACGGGGCCCCGAAAACCCAGCACCGCCTTCAGGATTTCTAAGAGCGTTAATTTTTGATTTCACTCCTCACTACCTATCACATTTTTGAAGGTCATAAAATGCCCAGATGGCACAAAACCCCCCCAAATGACCCCATTTTGGAAAGTAGACACCCCAAGCTATTTGCTGAGAGGCATGGTGAGTATTTTGCAGCTCTCATTTGTTTTTGAAAATGAAGAAAGACAAGAAAAACGTATTTTTTTTTTCTTTTTTCAATTTTCAAAAGTTTGTGACAAAAAGTGAGGTCTGCAAAATACTCACTATACCTCTCAGCAAATAGCTTTGGGTGTCTATTTTCCAAAATGGGGTCATTTGGGGGGGGGTTTGTGCCATCTGGGCATTACATGGCCTCCGAAACTGTGATAGGCAGTGAAGAGTGAAATCAAAAATTTACGCCCTTAGAAAGCCTGAAGGCGGTGCTTGGTTTTCGGGGTCCCCTATGCGGTTAGGCTCCCAAAAAGTCTCACACATGTGGTATCCCCGTACTCAGGAGAGGCAACAGAATGTATTTTGGGGTGTAATTTCACATATTCCCATGGCATGTTTGAGCAATATATCATTTAGTGACAACTTTGTGCAAAAAAAAAAAAAAATAATAATAATTTGTCTTTTTCCCGCAACTTGTGTCACAATATAAAATATTCCATGGACTCGACATACCTCTCAGCAAATAGCTTGGGGTGTCTACTTTCCAAAATTGGGTAATTTGGGGGGGTTTTGAACTGTCCTGGCATTTTATGCACAACATTTAGAAGCTTATGTCACACATCACCCACTCTTCTAACCACTGGAAGACAAAGCCCTTTCTGACACTTTTTGTTTACATGAAAAAATTATTTTTTTTTGCAAGAAAATTACTTTGAACCCCCAAACATTATATATTTTTTTAAAGCAAATGCCCTACAGATTAAAATGGTGGGTGTTTCATTTTTTTTTTTCACACAGTATTTGCGCAGCGATTTTTCAAACGCATTTTTTGGGGAAAAAACACACTTTTTAAAATTTTAATGCACTAAAACACACTATATTGCCCAAATGTTTGATGAAATAAAAAAGATGATCTTAGGCCGAGTACATGGATACCAAACATGACATGTTTTAAAATTGCGCACAAACGTGCAGTGGCGACAAACTAAATACATTTTTAAAAGCCTTTAAAAGCCTTTACAGGTTACCACTTTAGATTTACAGAGGAGGTCTACTGCTAAAATTACTGCCCTCGATCTGACCTTCGCGGTGATACCTCACATGCATGGTGCAATTGCTGTTTACATTTGACGCCAGACCAACGCTTGCGTTCGACTTTGCGCGAGAGCAGGGGGGGACAGGGGTGCTTTTTTTTTTTTTTTTTTTTAATTAATTTTTTGATTTTTTATCTTATTTTTAAACTGTTCCTTTCATTTTTATTTTTTTTAAATCATTTTTATTGTTATCTCAGGGAATGTAAATATCCCCTATGATAGCAATAGGTAGTGACAGGTACTCTTTTTGGAAAAAATTGGGGTCTATTAGACCCTAGATCTCTCCTCTGCCCTCAAAGCATCTGACCACACCAAGATCGGTGTGATAAAATGCTTTCCCAATTTCCCAATGGCGCTGTTTACATCTGGCGAAATCTAAGTCATGAAATGCTCGTAGCTTCCGGATTCTTAGGCCATAGAGATGTTTGGAGCCATTCTGGTCTCTGATCAGCTCTATGGTCAGCTGGCCTAATCACTGGCTGCATTCTCAGGTTCCCTGTTGGGACAGGAGAGCCAGAGAAAAACATGGAAGACGGTGGGGGGGGGGGCATTTCCTCCCACTGCTTGTAAAAGCAGTCTAGAGGCTAATTAGCCGCTAGGATTGCTTTTACATGAAAGCCGACCGCTGGCTGAAAAGAATGATACCAAGATGATACCTAAACCTGCAGGCATCATTCTGGTATAACCACTCAAAGTCCAGCAACATACCAGTACGTTGCTGGTCCTTGTTGGGCATATATTGTAAACTTTTTTTTCATGCAGCCTGTGGGCTGAACGAAAAAAAGATATTGATCGGTGGGTATGCCCACCATTAGAATACCTCCCTTCATCCACCCACTTCTAATGATGGGCATACATGCACCATTTATATATGCCGAAGCATGGGGGCATCCTCCCGCAAAAGGCAGGAGCAAATTGCTCCTCCACCCACTGCCCCCACGCTTCGGCATATATGCTGAAGTATGTAACTGTGGTGGTGAAATCACCTCCGACAGCGCTGGAGTCACGGCTTTATGTATCGTGGGAGCAAACGCTGTTGCTGTCAAGATAAATAAATCCGCGCTGCAACTGAATGGCGTACCTGCTAAGCAAATGATGGTTAACAAAAAACAAAGTAACATTACAGTATAACAGTAATACTTACCATACCTGCAAAGCAAATACAAAAATAAACCATAGTAAAAAATAAAATATTTAACGCAACCTGTGCCTACCTAAAATATATATATGCCGAAGCATGGGGGCATCCTCCCGCAAAAGGCAGGAGCAAATCGCTCCTCCACCCACTTCTGCCCCCACGCTTCGGCATATATGCTGAAGTATGTAACTGTGGTGGTGAAATCACCTCCGACAGCGCTGGAGTCACGGCTTTATGTATCGTGGGAGCAAACGCTGTTGCTGTCAAGATAAATAAATCCCTGCTGCAACTGAATGGCGTACCTGCTAAGCAAATGATGGTTAACAAAAAACAAAGTAACATTACAGTATAACAGTAATACTTACCATACCTGCAAAGCAAATACAAAAAAAACCCATAGTAAAAAATAAAACATTTAACGCAACCTGTGCCTACCTAAAATATATATATGCCGAAGCATGGGGGCATCCTCCCGCAAAAGGCAGGAGCAAATCGCTCCTCCACCCACTTCTGCCCCCACGCTTCGGCATATATGCTGAAGTATGTAACTGTGGTGGTGAAATCACCTCCGACAGCGCTGGAGTCACGGCTTTATGTATCGTGGGAGCAAACGCTGTTGCTGTCAAGATAAATAAATCCGCGCTGCAGCTGAATGGCGTACCTGAAAACAAAAAAATGTTTAAAACACAGTAAACTATAAAAAAATTACATACCTGAAAAGCAAACATGATAAAACATAACAATAAAACAATGCAGAATAGAATACAGTAAAAAAGAGCAGAACAATAGAGAGAAAATAGAGAGAGAGAGAACAATAAAACGACAACTATTTTTGGTTTTTTTATTTTATATTTTTTTTGTGTATTTTTTTTTTTTTTACTTTTTTTTTTTTTATAACTGTAACTTTTAAAACTGTAACGGTTCCAGGTTTGGGTCTCTCAAAATGCGATGGCATCTTGGGAGACCCTGTGGAAGTGTGTCCTAGTCTGTGCAGTGCTGTACCCTACGCTAATACTCAACTAGTGTATGGTAGCGTTCAAAACATTCACCAATGCAAAGACCAGGATTGCCAGGACAGGAGGGACAATAATACCGGGTGTCACGCCTAAATCCGCGCTTTCTGCAGACACGACATTTTCTTTGGGGGGCTCGTTGGGTAGGGGTACTCTCGAGGACATAAGGAAAATGCCTCTCATGCAGCCGGCCTACTGCATTTGGATTGGGAAGGTGAGGTGGAGCACCGTCTGGAAACAGAAGGGCTCTGACGATCTCTTCCTGGAATTTAAGGAAGGATCCAGTCCGTCCTGAAGCTCTGTATAGCACATGAGCGTTCAGCAAAGCCAATTGAAATAAATAAACAGACACTTTTTTGTACCAGCGTCTGGCCTTACGGGCAATTAGGTACGGCGCCAACAACTGGTCGTTGAGGTCCACCCCTCCCATATTAAGGTTGTATTCGTGGACACAGAGGGGTTTCTCCACAACACCAGTCGCCGTAGTAATTTGGGTCGTCGTGTCTGCATGAAGGGAGGTGAGAACGAAAACATTCTTCTTATCCCTCCACTTCATAGCGAGCAAATTATTATACTTCAAGCAGGCTCTCTCCCCCAGCCTAAGACGGGACTCTACAAGCCGCTGGGGAAAGCCCCGGCGATTAGGTCGCAAGGTGCCACATGCTCCAATCTGCTGATCAAACAAGTGACTAAAAAGTGGCACGCTCGTATAATAATTGTCCACGTACAAGTGGTACCCCTTTCCGAATAAGGGTGACACCAAGTCCCACACTATCTTGCCAGCACTTCCTATGTAGTCAGGGCAGTTGATCGGCTCTACGTGACTATCTTTGCCCTCGTAAACCATAAATCTACATGTATAGCCTGTGGCCCTGTCACAGAGCTTATACATCTTGACCCCGTATCTGGCACGCTTGCTGGGAAGGTACTGTTTGAAGGACAAGCGGCCAGAAAACTTAATCTGGGACTCATCAACGCAGACAACTTGATGGGGGGTAAACAAGTCTGCAAAACGTTGGTTGAAGTGGTTTACGAGGGGGCGAATTTTGTAGAGCCGATCGTATGCAGGGTCTCCACGAGGACGACAGAGTTCATTGTCGTTGAAGTGCATGAACCGCAAAATCTGCTCGTATCGTGCCCTGGTCATGGAGGCAGAGAACACGGGCATATGGTGAATTGGGTCAGTGGACCAATATGACCGCAACTCACTCTTTTTGGTTATGCCCATGTTGAGGGAAAGGCCCAGAAAGATCTTAAATTCGGAGACCGTAATTGGTCTCCAATCTCTGGCAAGGGAGGACTGGGGATTAGCGGCGATGTGTTGACCAGCGTACAAATTGCTTTGGTCCACAATAGATCTATAGAGATCTTCGGTGAAAAACAGTGAATAAAAATCCAGTGGCATAAAGTCAACTGTTTCCACCTGAATTCCGGGTTGGCCAGTGAAAGGGGGAAGTACGGGTGCTGCAGAAGTGGTGGGTACCCAATTCGGATTGGCGAATGCAGCAGGAAGGGCACTATGGGCACGACTGGCCTGTCTTTGTCTTATTGGTGGCAGCGGGACACTAGTTGTGCTTGCCACCTCGCCAGCTTGAACTGCACTTATGGGACTCGCCACGTCACCACGTGATACTGCAGTGCTGGATGTACGACCAGGGTGTACTAGGCCGCTGGTGCTTGCCAGTTCACCAGAAGGAATAGCGGCACTAGTACCTCTCTGCTCCCTACGAGAGCCCTGCGGTTCTTGCACTTCAAGGACAGAAGAAGAAGATCGGGGTCTGGTACGCCTGACCCTAGCAGGGACCACAACTCCGTCGTCAGAGCTATCTGTCATGGAGCCGCTGTCCTCTACAGGTTCGTATTCTGAGCCTGAACTTGACAGATGAGTGACTTCCTCTTCACTATCTGTCATACTCAGAAACGTGTAGGCCTCTTCACTAGTGTACCTTCGATTTGCCATTTTGGCCTCTAAATTTAGGGGTACACTAGTGAGACTCACAGGCAAAAAAGCTCCTGACTGTCAGCGACTGATTCAAAGCGCTACCAAAAAACTGTTAGCGATCGCAGGGATCAGGCCTGACTCTGCGAACGCTACAGTTATGTGTGCTTAGTGTTTTGTGACAGTTATCGATCGATACTGCACTTGGGTGGGCTGGGCTGGGCTGGGCCGAGGAGCAAAACGCAGGTGCTAGCAGGTATCTGGGCTGATCCTGCTAACACTGCGTTTTTTTGGGGGACCCTAAACTGCTGGGGAGTATAGATCTGATCGGATCAGATATCGATCCGTTCAGATACTATAGCACTAAGGGAGGTGTATGCTGCGTGCGTGGGTTTTAGCGGTACTGGCGCTAACCTGACGCTGCCTGGGGCGACGCAGACCTTATCTGATCCTAAAAACTTAAATTCTATCACCGCCGGGCAATTAGGGGGTTAAACCTTTATAGGGTAATAAACGGCGGGTGCCCTAAAACTGTAATAAACTACAATAAACTACAAAAAACAAACCAACTAACCAGCGTCACCTGTAACAATTATATGGTGATCGCTGGTGAAAGGGTTAACTAGGGGGCAATCAAGGGGTTAAAACCTTTAGTAGGTAGTATATGGGGGTCCCTGTCGCTATAAAACACTGACAGCGAACCTATATACTTACCTCCCTAACTAGCGTCACCTGTGTCACTAATACAGCGATCAGAAAAACGATCGCTTAGTGACACTGGCGACGGGGGGTGATCACGGGGTTAAAACTTTATTAGGGGGGTTAGGGGGGTACCCTGGACCTAAAGGGGGCTAACCTAACTGCCCTAACACTTGTAACTGACACAAACTGACACCAATGCAATAAATCAGAAAAAAAAAAAACCTGCTATTGGTGTCAGAGTGACAGGGGGTACAGGGGGGTGATCAGGGGGTGATCGGGGGGTGACAGGGGGGTGACAAGTCTGCCTGCGTGTTCTACTGTATGTGTAGTGTTGGTGCACTTACTTGGATGTCTTCTCTCCTCGGCGCCGGACGAAAAGACCGACTCGAGGAGAGATGACATCACTTCCTCCGCTTCTGTTTACATTCACAGAAGCCGAGGAAGCTTGTCATTGGCCAGGAGCGATCGCGAGGGGGGGGCCACGAATGAGTGGCCTCCCCCTCACCTTTGATCGACCCTGACCTCGATCCGACCGCCGCTGGCACCGGGGGGGGGGGTCCGATCGGACCCCCCACCCGCGGGCAGGCAAGGACGTACCTGTAAGTCCTTTTGCCTGCCCGTGCCGCTCTGTCGACGTATATAGTCGTGCGGCGGTCGGCAACTGGTTAAAGCGGGCTGTTACCGTCACCTTTTTACCTGTAGTTTCACCAACACCGGACTTAGAGTCCACGTTGAGCTTATTATCTGACAATGTAGGCACCAGTCACTTTAGTACTTTTCCAATGCTTTAATGGGAGATAACTGGAAGAAGTAGCAGGAAAGAGGTAGAAGAGTTGCAGGGAAGTTCAAATACCTTTTCTTGGTGTAGCACTAGGGAATTGAAATCTCAGGGATGAATGTATCTTCAGTTCAGGATTAAATCTTTGCCCGCCCGGATAGGTCTCTCTCACTAACCTAGCAGCCACAGACTTGAGTAGAACAAAACTGTACGATCCTCTGCCACAGGATGTAGTAGTTTTCGATGAACAGCAAACACAGTACTAGTACCTTTAAGCCGACCCGGCAGTACTTGTGAGATAGATTAGATTAAGATGCATCCTCCAATCGAGTCACCAGGCCATTCTTAAGACCAGCCTTGCATGGTCCCTTCCAAGATGGGTCCTCCCCTGGATCTTCCCGATTGTCCGGCTTCTTCCCGCAGGACAGACAGCACAGGACCATCCCAACAGTAGTAGGCCCCAGACAGGCTTCTGGGCCTACTTGCACGGTTGCAGCAACGCAGCCCTCCAGCCCGGAGGGCCACGAGGTAGAACTCTCCTAACACATGGCGTCTGTCCCATAAATACCCTCTCCCAGAATGCACCACAGAGGACCACCTCTGCTGAGTTGTCTCCAGGAAAGAAGAGCACTCATATACTTCAGCTTGTTGCTTTCCAACACCGACCTATGGTGACAACGACACCCGCAGGCACAATGTGGAACTGCACGCAACACAGCCAAACTGGAACAGAGGCTAATTTAACAATAGATTTAATCTGAACTATGTACAGAACACATGACCCACTAAATTTACATATAAGCGGTAGATTAAAAATCTACCAGCGCTACATAAGTAAATACAAAAATAAATACATTAAGTCTTCCAAAATATGTGTGGTGTCAATTCATTTCCAAAACTATACCATGATCAGTTCATCTCCTATAAATGATCAATTAATACTTCATAAATATAAAGTGCATAAGCTTACAATGTCCCATAAACACATGCAAAAATCTTCTGTACACCAATACTTATATTCAAAAACTCGCTTGAATGGTGATGGCGAGCACTAGAGATGTGTTTTTTTTTACTTTGTTCAAAAACAAGGGCAGTGGGGAGCTATGATATGTCTGCAACAAATAAATGAATATGTTAATGATATGCTTCCAGTAGAACCATGCCTATATTAAATGAATGCTCCGCCCCTAATTAACCACTTCCCTCCCGCCATATAGCAAAATGACGCTGGAAAGTGGTTTCATTATCCTGACTGGACGTCATATAACGTAAAGCAGGACAAGCCATGATCGCACCTCTGCGGGGGGGCATACAACGCGCCGATCGTTGGTGTGGTGTGTCAGTCTGACACACCGCATCACTGATCTCGGTAAACAGCCTCTGACGTGGGCTCTTTACCATGTGATCAGCTATGTCCAATCACAGCTGATCACATCGTAAACAGGAAGAGCCATTTATCAGCTTTTCTCCACTTGCACTGACAGACACGAGTAGATGATAGATGATCAGCTACTCTCCTGACAGGGGGGTCTGTGCTGATTGATTATCAGTGCAGCCTTCCCCAAGGATGCCCACCAGGGATGCCCAACCATGACCACCAGGGTTGCCAATCAGTGCCAATTAGAAGTGCCAATCAGTGCCCATCAGTAATGCCTGCCAGTGCCTCCTCATGAGTGCTGCCTATCAGAGCTATTTATCAGCGCCCATCAGTGCCACCCATTAATTTTTGCCTATTAGTGCCCATCAGCCTATAAGTGTCCATCAGTGCAGCCTTTCAGTGCCCACCAGTTTTGCCTATCAGTGCCCATCAGTGCCACCTATGAGTGCCCATCAGTGCTGCCTATCAATGCCCATCAGTGCTACATATCAGTGCCACCTATCAGTGCCCATCAGCACATGCTCTGCCTACAATGGCTTTCTGGACAAAGACAAAAAAAGGTGTCTCTAAAAATGTTGGCAACTATGGGTGATGTTATCTCACACTGCAATATACACATACCTCCCAACTTTTTGAGATGGAAACAGTGGACACCTATAAGCAGACATCTAAACTCTCCCCTGAGTCGCGGGAGTCTCCCGCATCTGGGTGCGGGCTCCCGGTCCCCCGCGAGCGCCGAGCGATCTCCCGGCTGAGCCTGTCACTCAGCCACAGACAGAGCGGCCGAATGGAGTATGGCCGCTCGGGCTGCTCTGCCTGTGGCTGAGTGACAGGAGGCAGGGCCGGACATGCCTACTGGGACATTTCCTGGTAGGCTGCCTGCCCTGGGGCCGCTTTGGGCTAAGCTGTGGCTGCCTGTAGCGTTCCCCTCCCTCCTCCTCCCGGCTTCCCCCCCTCCTCCTCCACTACATGTCACACACAGCACTGAGTGTAAAAAACTTTGGCCGCGCTGTGACAAAAGTTCCGTCCTCCTCCTAGACCAGCTGTGTGATAGACAGAACACTGCGTCTATCACACGAGCTGGTCTAGGAGGAGGGCGGGACTTTTGTCACAGCACGGCCAAAGTTTTCACACTGAATTCCGAGATACAGCGGGGGATACCTGCTGTGTGTAATCTAGGCACTGACCGTGGTGAAGCTGCGATTATGGGCATGGTAAAGCTGCGATTATGGGCACTGTAAGGCTGCAATTATGGGCTTGGTAATGTTGCAATTATTGGCACAGTGAGGCTGCAATTTTGGGCATGGTGAGGCTTCAATTATGGGTATGGTAAGGCTGTGATTATGGGCACTGTGAGGCTGGGATTATGGGCACCATAAGGCTGCAATTATGGGCATGGTAAGGCTGCAATTATGGGCGTGGTGAGGCTGCGATTATGGGCACGGTGAGGCTGCGATTATGGGCACGGTGAGGCTGCGATTATGGGCACGGTGAGGCTGCAAGTATGGGCACGGTAAGGCTGCAATTATGGGCACAGTGAGGCTGCAATGATGGGCACGGTGTGGCTGCATTTAATTGGGGGGGGGGGGGGTTCAGCAGCAGCGCAAAGCCTCCCTGAAATGAGTTTGCCACCTCCCTGAAATTAGTTTTTGCAGGTTGGGATGTCTGTATAAGCAAAAGTATGTAGGCATAAGACACACCCCTGAACACGCCCCCTTAAAGCTGAAGAATCCAAAAGAATATTAGTTAACCCCACAAGTGCTTTTTTTATCACTACTATTATACTGGCTTTTGACATTTTCAAATCCAGAAATTTGAAATTGGATGAAATGTTTAGCAATGGAAAACACTATTTGAAAGATAAATAGTTCATTTTATATACAACTATATAGATCAGACCAAAGTGAGGGACACATGAGGAGGAAAGAGGGACAGAGGGACATTGTTCCAAATGAGGGACAGTCCCTCGAAATCAGGGACATTTGGCAGCTATGATAAACATAGTGTTAATAAAATCCCATTGACTATTGAGAACATTTAGATGTGACATGATTTTCTGGAAGTAACATACAATGTTTTATATTCCAGCGCTCTCCCACTCAGGCCGCCTCCAGTAAGATGGCGGCTGTGTGCGGACAGGCAGGCAGTGCGCATGCTCCGCCGTACCGGAAGTCCCGGGGGGAGGTTCCGGAGCAGCGGGAGAAGTGGGATCCGAGGCAAGTCGCGGAGGGACAGAGAGCTATGGTGTAGGCCTGGGGTGTGTAGACTTCTTGTCGGAGTTGTGTGGATGCACACAGGTATCTACAGCCGCTGGTAACATACGAGGGGGGATAGAGTGGGTGGGCGCAGCCTGTATGCTCTGCTGGGAGTACAATGAGCAGCACGGTGATACCGTCCAATTATCACTATTGTAGAAGGGGGGCTATCATGTGTTGTGTGTGTGTGTATATATATATATATATGTGTGTATGTCTGTGTTCCTCTTTCCTATTGTACATGTAGAGCTGTGAGTTGTAAAGACATGGAGATCCCCCCCCCCATAGAAAGCTGTGTAGGGGGTGCTGCTCCCCCACCTCACTCTGCCCCTCCATAGGGCAGCACACACACATCTCATCTTTGTTGCTGGTCACATCCTGCACAGGTCTCTCTCCCTCTCCAGGATCCATTCTGTGTAAACAAAAACTTCTTTATGCAATGACCTAAAAGCAAACATTTGATTTTATTACAGCTTACCAATTCCTAGATGTGATGGCTGCATTTGTTTTGTTTTTTTTTTTTTTTAGGCTTTCTTTCTTCTATTATTATCTGGTGATCCAGCCAGTAATTTTGTTGTTTTTCAAAAGAACACACTCTCTTGCCAGATGCCTCAGTTACAGGGATGGAACAAACCATTTACCACCGACCAGACAGGGGTGCTTACAATCATCAGTTAGCCAAGGTTCACAATGACAGCGGGAATCTGAACTTGCACGATCTCATTCCCGCATGTCATCCCCGACTTTGGGGGTGATTTCAGAGACATCTGTGCAGGTCTCTACACATATGTCTATTGAAATCGCACCCCAAAGTCACCAAAAGTAGTATAGAAATGACTTTTGGGAGCAAAAGTCGGCAGCATCGCTTTAACCCTTTATTCGGCCGCTAGCAGTAATTAAAGTAGCCTTTATAAAGGAGGTCTTGTGCTAGAATTCTTGCTCAAACGTACACGGCGATACCTCACGTGTGGTTTGAACACCATTTACATATGGGGGCACGACCTACGTATGCATTCGCTTCTGCGTGCAAACACGAGGGGACAGGGGAGCTTTAATTCTTTTTTTTTTTTTTTTTTTTTTTTTTTTTTACACTTTCCCTTTTAAAAAACTATTTTTGATCGCTTATTCCTATTACAAGGGATGTACACATCCCTTGTAATATGGATAGGGCATGACAGATCCTCTTTATGGAGAGATGTGGGGTCTATTAAAAAAAACGATCTTGGCTTTCCAGCCGAATACACGGCAGTTTTGCAACTGCCGGAGCCGGACGTGACGTCATAACGTGTAAACAGAAGTGAGGGGGGAAAGGAGAGGTTTGGGAGCTCAGAGAGGATGTTACGAGGAGGCAAAAAACACAGTGTGAGAAACAATGGGGCCATTAAGTGGTCGTTACTGATTTAAAAAAAAAAAAAATGTTGTTTAGTGTCCCTGTAAGATGTGAAAGTAGCTGTCTTTCATAGTCCCTGTGGTGTGGGTCATTAATAAAGTGTGTCTAAACTAAAGAACAAACATGTAATATATTGCACCTTACCAGCTCTTGGGCCTCGCCCACATGGGGGTACAACCCATACAGCTGTCAGATTGGGAGCAGCAGCTGTGTCCCAGTTGACACGAAAGGGATTGCCTACACAGGGATGTATGGAATACCTGTGCACCTCCCCATGCAGGCAAACACAGCCCGCGCTCAGGTGTACGCTGTAGCGCTACAAAACTATAAAAGCACAATAGGGAATATGCTAATTCACAATAATTAGTGCGGTCTCTGTAACCAAAATTGCACATGAACAAAACTCTGGGCTCCAGCACAAATGCTTCAGGCTATATAACTCCTGTATAATATAGTGGTTACCTCTGTAGACCCATGTGTCTTTTACTCAATGTGGAGTACAAAAATATAATTATTACCAGTAAGTATGATATCAAATAATTCTCAAAATAACTGACAATAATATATATCCTGCACTACACGCCAGCAAAAAAGTTGTCTAAAATACACACATTAGCATCCGGACATCACACAAACCACCCTAGTAACTCAGGATCGCATGCTAGCGGCTGCAGTACACCCCTGTGACTGAGGCCTTACATGTGGTGGCTGCATTCATTTTTAAAGCTTTAAGTTCTACTTCTGATCCTGCCAGTAACACTTCCTGTGCTAGGGTGGCAATGCTCGCCTACTGCATAGTGTCTAAAGAGGAACAGCATTGTCATCCTAGCACAGTAAGTGTGTTAGCACTACAAAACATCTTCCCCTCTCATTTGCACAACATGATAAGGGTTTGTTCTGTAGTCCTTACACACTAGGAGTAGTGTTGATGAGACTGCTTAAAGTGGAGGTTCACACAAAAATTGACCCTCCGCTTTTCGGAACCCTCCCAACCCCCCCCCCCCCCCCCCTCGGTGTCACATTTGGCACCTTTCAGGGGGGAGGGAGGGGGGTGCAGGTATTTGCACCCACTTCCAGCATTAACTCCCATGGGAGTCTATGCCTCTTCCCGTCCCCACCGCGCTGTCTGCTGGGACACACACGGGTCCCAGAGACAGCGGGGACCAGTTAGGAAGCGCAGCGCGACTCGCACATGCACAGTAGGGAACCGGGAAGTGAAGCCGCAGCGTTCCACTTCCTGATTCCCTTACAGAGAATGGCAGCGGCAGCACCCGAGGACCGAGGGACGATTCGGTCTCGGGTGCCGTCATTGCTGGACCCTGGAACAGGTGAGTGTCCTTATTTTAAAAGTCAGCAGCTGCAGTATTTGTAGCTGCTGACTTTTAATTTTTTTTTTTTTCCGCGGGACTCCCTCTTTAACCACTTCAGCCCTGGAAGGATTAACCCACTTCCTGAACAGGCCATTTTTTGCGAAACAGCACTGCGTCACTTTAACTGACAATTGCGCGGTCATGCAACGTTGTACCCAAATAAAATTGACGTCCTTTGTTTCCCACGAATAGAGCTTTCTCTAAGCGTATATTGATTGGTTTGCGCTAAAGTTATAGCATCTACAAAATAGGGGATAGATTTATGGCATTTTTATTACTAATTTTTTTTTTTTACTAGTTATGGCGGCGATCTGTGACTTTTATCGGAACTGTGACATTGTGACGGACAGATCGGACACTTTTTTTGGGACCATTGACATTAATACAGTGATCGGAGCTAAAAATAGCCATTGATTACTGTATCAATGTCACTGGCAGGGAAGGGGTTAAAACCGGGGGGGGGGGCGATCAAGTGTGTTTCTAACTGTGGGGGGATGGGACTGACTGGGGGAGGAGACCGATCGCTGCTTATAAGTACTAGGAGCAGACGATCTGTCTCTAATCCCCTGACAGAATGGAGATCTGTCTGTTCGCGCACCCTTTACTCCATAAAGCGCCCGTCGTACAGCTACGGCAATTCGCGTAGGAGTGCCATACTGCCGCCATCATACGACAGAGCACGGTCAGCAAGTAGTTGTTAACCTTTACATATACCTAGTGAAGTAACCAGCAGAGGTGACTTAGATTCAGAAGGTGTGGATGGGGATCTGATGTCACACACTGCACAGCATAGAGCAGGGAGCTGAGTGTTATCTGAGACCTGAGGGAAAGGGCTACCCCCTCCCTCTAAACAGTCTCATTCGGTAAACATAACCTGTATGGTGGTGGGGGTAAGGCTTTCTCCCACAATTGTCTGGTGTTGGCAAAGACTGTCAGGCATGACTCATGCAGATAGTTGATGGAGGTGAGAGCAGACAGAAGTCACATTTGGTGCTTTGGATTGAGGCTAGTACATCCTATAAAAGGACATGCTTGTTCATTTTTCATTTCAGTGCTTTACCCACTTTGCAGAGTGCGGACAAGGAAAACACTGGATTTCTGATAGGATCAACAGGTATTATTTAATTTATTTTATTATTTATTTTTGCACTTATCAAACTGCTGACAAAATGTTCTTATTGGTATAACAAACAGATCAATATGGAGCAATTTGGAGAAATGTATTGTTGGGGTTTTGTTTGCTTCCTTTTTTCTTCTTTTTTTTTTTTTTTTTTTTTGTTGAATAGAAAACTTAAAAAAAAGTGTTTTGTTTTATCCTCGATAAGTGTGAGAAAAGTATGTTGGCCTGTCAGAAATCCCTGCCCAGTTCACCTCTGTAAAATACAGGACCCTTTACATCTATACTATGAAGATTTGGAGGGTTGTTCTATAGGCCTACCACTTTCTTATCTAAAGTGACAATGTTGCCCTGTCATAGATACAGTACAGTGAGTGTTTTCGCCCTAGGGCAGGAAATGTTACTGGCAGGATCACCTGGTTAAAAGGGGGAAAATAGCGTAAAATAAAAACTCATGCAGGACCAGTAAACTGCAATATATTCCATATTTGTTCTTCAAGTCCCAATATCAAGTCCGTATTGTCACCAGAATCCTCGCACCTTTGTGTACCTGCAGATGTGAGGCTGGGAATACTTTGTCTACAGTGTGTTTTCAGGAATGGTAGCTAGAAGCTGCTGCTATCAATAAACTGACTGTCTGACAATGACCAGATTGAGATACAAAGTAACATTGTAACACTCAGTTTAAAAAAAAAAGTAACTTAGCTTTAACGTTCAATTCATCTGTAAATCAAAGTAAAGAGCTTCCTGCTGCATACGATGCTAGTTAAAGCAGAGCTTCACCCAAAAGGGGAAGCTCCGCTTGTTCGCACCCTCCACTGCCACATTTGGCACTTTATGAGGGGAAGGGGGGAGTGGGTACCTGTTTTGACAGGTACCCGCTCCCACTTCCTGGCAAGATGGGCAAATTGGCTTGGGATGCCGACATCGCGGGATTCCTGGACAGGTAAGTGTCCTTATATTAAATGTTAGCAGCTACAGTATTTGTAGCTGCTGACTTTTATTTATTTTGTTTTTTCCCCAGGCTGGAACTCCGCTTTAAAACGTTAGTTCACCTTTACAAAAAAAAAATAAATCCTGCCTGTGCAGGTAGAGGGTTGTTTGTAGATAAAAACAAACTGTCCAGCGCTGACTAAAATTGAGTAATGCCCCTGCTATTGGTGTAAGCTGTTTTATGTACCTTCCGAAGCCTGACTGGAATACTCCCAGGACGTGGCTAAGTGAGGCCTAGTCGTTACTTCTCACCTTCTTCATCACAGGAGTGAGCATTTTCTTTGATTCAAAACCTTTTTCTTTAAAGAAATCTGACAAGTGTTAATAAAATTAACCACTTATTAAACCTTTATTTGTCCTAATTACCTCTAATTGACTCCTCCTCCCCCCTTCTCAACTATTTTACTACTTTTTTGGTGTTTATTTCTAATTTATTAACCATTAACATTTAAACATTTTGTTTGCTAATATGTTTACTAAAAAAAAGCACATTATAATTGTGTCATCTTAAACGCAACAAATTAAAGACTACAGTTTAGCCCCTTCCCGCCGAGCGTACGCAGATGTGCGTACTCGGCTTTCGGGGGGGGGTTATACCGGGATGATGCCCGCAGCTGCAGGCGTCATCCCGGTACTGTTTTTTAGAGCCGGCGATCGGCTTTCCAGGGATAACAACCGATGCGGCTAAAAGCCGCTCGGCTGTTATACTGAAGGGGACGCTCCCCTCCCGCCCCTCTTACCGGGCCTCCCGTTCCACCGGGAGGCCCAATCAACAATCTGCCGCCTCCGGCGGCTACGTTCCAGTCTCCTAATTGTAAACGCAGAAGCGACGTCATTACGTCACTTCCCATTTACTCGGCTGCCAATGGCGCCGGTTTTTAAAAAATATACAGTATTCAGAATCGCTGAAAATGGCGATCTGAATACTATGAAGTGCAAAGGAGGGATCGGGGGTCTAAAAGATGGATCCCTCCATAAAAATTCGAGAGTGTCCCTTTTCCCAAAAATTTGCGTTTAAAACACCGCTGCACAAATAACGTGTGACATAAAATATTGCAATAATCACCATTTTATTCTCTAGATTCTCTGCTAAAATATATATATATGTGTGTGTGTGTGTGTGTGTGTGTATATATATGTTTGGGGGCTCTAAGTAATTTTCTAGCAAAAAATTCAGATTTTAACTTGTAAACACCAAATGTAAAAAACAGGCTTAGTCTTGAAAGAGTTATACTTTATCTACAATACTTTTTTTTTTTCCTTCTTTTAATTAATTTGACTGAATTGCATAAAAAAGCTAATTTCCTTGCTAGTCTCTATCACAAAATGAAAGTCTTTTCTGTTTTTATTATCTAATTATCTTACAGGAACTTCAGCTTTTATTATATATTTTTTTTTTTTTTTTTTTTGTCAGTGGCTACAAATACTGTAGCTGGTGACTTAAAAATCAAGTACTTACCAGTACCTGGGGTCCACCGCTGTCTTTCGCAGCCAGTTATTTTTACCGCTGCAGATCGCCCTCACCTCCATATTTTATATGGGAGACGGCTGAGGCTTCCTATGGACCACAGTAGGCTTTACTTTGCATATGAGTGAGCTTGTGTAGCATTTTGTGAATGGTTCTTCAGCCTCCTGGGACATGTTACATGACATGGTAGTTCATTGATTCTTCCTGTCAGATTGTATCTGCTTCCCCATACTCTGATAGATCTACAGGAAACCTGCATGGCACCAGTGATCTGCTGATCGCTGGTGCAATGCTTTACAGGCTCCAAAAAAATGCACATTTTTTTACCTGCAAAAAAATATACATTTATTATTTTTTTTCTAAAAATTGAGCTTCTCCTTAGAGTAGATTATAATTCTTGTGATTTCATATTCTTTATATTTTTTGACCCAGCCCATTACAGCTGGAGCAAAACATTGTGCCTGTGGGTTCTGTGCACCTTCTGCCTGCTGATCTTTGGCTAAATAATTGTCTAGAATAGATTCCCTCAAACTATTGCCATCATTTTTGAGATCAGGATGTTGGTTGAGTTGCTAGCTCTCCATGTGCACAAGCTGCGCATAACAAAGGTTGGCTATTCAGACAAAATAAATATGTAATAACTATGTAGCTACTTTTCTGACACTGTCTCTTTTCTATGATTAAAAGTTAATCCACAAGTTTTTCTGATTTCTTTTTTCTGCAGGGCTGTTATGAACTGATTGTGGCAAGAGATTTCAGAACAGATTCGTGGCCCTCTCCCCTGTACTGGACATTGACAAGTGACACAAGATGGCTCATTTACAAAGAAGCGCAGTTAGTACCACCCATTATATTATCGTTTACTGTTCTTGCTGAGAAGAGTCCACAGTTTTATTTCATCTCACGAGTCTTCTATGGCCAGCTCAACTTTTAGTTTGTTAAAGTGACAATGAAGTGCATACTAGCACATTATGACAGACTTATCCCTTTAGTGCTGCTAGGGCTTCCATCTTCAATTGGTATGCCTTACAGATTTGCGGGCTCCAGCAGTTTGAATGGCCGAGCTGCAATGATGAAGTACTCCCATGCATATGCGTTATGATCGTGGGACAGCACTCTGAATTGGGGGTGCATTCAGTATGGCCTCAATCCAGAGCTCGGTGCACATGCACTAATGACCTTGTAAATACCTTCTGAAAGGTGCAGGTTTAGGAGATATTCATTGTACCTAAAGTTAAGCCTTATAAGCTTACCTGTAGGTAAAAGTGACCAAGCAGAATTTACTACTGCTCTCGCTTTAATGTTTATTGGATAGATTTGATCGCCCAACTATACAATATTCTTTGTTTTAGTTCGAAATCACAGGCAAGATCTAAAGTTCATTACTTTCTTATGTATTGCAAAGTCTTCTGATGCAAACTTCACTACACTTCTGCTACTGTCAAACATGCATGAATGAGGTATCTTATGACACTACATTTATATCGTCACCATTCTGCAGCCCTTCTTCAGCACCCACTAGCTTGGGAGAGTTGAGACGGACTCCAAACCATTTCTAAAATATTATCTAACCTTTCATAAATTTGCGATTGGCCCTGTAAGAGAAGCCGCTAATAAAGCATGATCTGTTGCACAAATATTGTGTGACAAAAAATGTAGCTACCAGAATTTAATTACACATGTCCTCTGCTTTCAGAAAATATATAATATTTGGGGGTTTAAGGTAATGTGCAGATTTTAATGTGTGAAATTACCCCAGGAGAAAAGTGGTAAAAAGAAACCTTTGCTGATAAAATACAGAGGCAAATATTTCTGAAAACACCATTTACCCAACGATTTCTGACCACAGTACCTGCTGAGCATGAATGCAGGCAGTGAGTCAGAACTGCGATGAAGTACTTTGGAACATCTTGTCAGCTAGGTAATTGACGTTTCAAAAAGAGATGGTGGCGGCTTCCATATTTCCCTTTCCGTCATTTCAGGACAGCCACAATAGAGAGATAGTCTCCTCCCCTTCCTCTGGAAACACTGCGCCAGCCCATAAAATCTCTCCTCCCCTGCCAGACCTCAGTTATTAGTGTTTCCTCCGGTGGGGAGACACTGTGCAGAGGAACCAGGCCGGGTGCAGTCAGGGAGACTGTGGCCTCTTTCTAAAAAAATCATCCCTAGGGAAGCAGGGGCTTCCAGGATGAAGAGTGGCGGTACATACCGCAGCTGAAGCCACCCCTTCCTTGCCGAGCGCGGCATCAGGTCGTGGGGGACCCCTATCGCGTCCACAGGGCCGCAGCATGGAGACAGTCCGCTCTCCCCTGTATCCATACAGGCCGCAAAAGTTTGGAACCAGCGGGCCGGACGACGGGTGACGTCATTTCCGGCGGGGGGGCGGACGCTTTCCCTTTGAACCGCGACTTCCGGTTCCGGGTCGCGGGGCTGATAGGGGGCCGGGCTCAGGCTGGAGTGAGTCGCTTCACATGTACACAGTGTGAGACTCTACACAGGCAACCACCTGCAGTCATGTCTGAGGCAGATGCTGCAGCTCATTCGGACGCTGTCTCCAGCCTTCCAAAGGTAAGAGTTCCCTGGGGAGGGGTCCTCTCTATCTAAGGTTTGCTCTCCCTCTTGTATGGTTCCTTACTTAGAGGGAGGGCAGTCCCCCTGGGTGGTCAGGGGGTGGGGGGGTGAGCGCAGTTCCCTTAAGATGGATCTGGTACACCCCCAGGGTTGTTTCCACTTAAACTTGCTGGAAGTAATATGGTTTTTTTGTATGTATTTTCAGAAATCTACAGAAAAAACAAAGTCCACTCATGTCTCTAAAAGGAAGTGTGCCTCTTGTAGAGACAGTTTAGGGGAAGCATGGACTAAAGTTTTGTGTAAAGAGTGCATAGACTCCCTGGTTAAGGAAAGGGAATCTGAACAGCAGTCTGGGTTGGCAGCTTCTGTGAAAGAGCTGTCATCCACCTTTTCATCTTTTAAAACCTTTTTTTGAGACGTTCAAGCTTCCCTCTAAACCCATTCAGCAGGACACAACCCCGCCTCATGCTCAGGGCTCTGCACCTGCCAGATCTACCAATTTAGTTATGGCAGAGGAGATGTCAGGCCCTTCCGGGGTGGAGCAGAGGCAACCGGACAGTGGCACGTCTGATTCCCATGAGGAATCAGAAGGGGAGGACCAGGACGGGGAGTCCAGGAAAATCTCCAGGTATAAATTGTCCCTGGATGAGGTGGAAGATCTCTTGGGGGCAATATATACAACCCTCGGGATACACGAGGATAAAAAACCCCTATCTCTCCATGCCCTTATGTATAAGGGCTTGGGAGATCAAAAAAGAAAAGTTTTTCCAGTACATGAAGTGCTGGTGGAAACGATTAAGAAGGAGTGGCAGGATCCTGAGAGGAAACCCTTCTTTTCTAGCTCCCTTAAGAGAAGGTTTCCATTTTCAGAGGATCCAGCGTCCATTTGGAATAAAAATCCCAAGTTGGATGCCGCCTTCTCTCAGGTCTCTAGACACACAGACCTGGCATTCGAGGATATGGGGGCTTTGTCGGATGTCATGGACAAAAGGATAGACTCACTTCTAAAAAAGACGTGGGACTCAACTGTGGGTAACTTAAAGCCAGAAATGGCTGTTACGGTCGTAGCCCGCAATTTAGAGCACTGGCTTTTCCAGATTCAGGAGCACATTGAAGCTGGCACAGCCAAGGAGACTATCCTAGCCTCATTCCCCACGATTCTGCGAGGAATCGCATACATTGCAGACGCCTCAGCAGAGTCAGTCCGTATGTCGGCCAGATCAGCGGCGCTGGCGAATTCGGCCAGAAGAGCGCTCTGGCTGAAAACTTGGCCGGGGGACACCGCCTCCAAGGTCAAATTGTGCGGGATACCCCTGACAGGTGATCTACTCTTTGGCCCTGGTTTAGAGACGGTCTTAGACCGTACAGCGGACAAAAAGAAGTCCTTTCCGCCTAAGAGGAAAGCCCCAGCTCAGACGAGAAAGGGGTTTTGTCCGAAAAAAGGCAAGGAATCTCCCAAGCAAGGGAAGAAAACTTGGGGCCAAAGAGGCAAGGGCAGAGGAGGGGCGATTTTTCGCCCTCCTGAGAAGGCCCGTAAAGATCAATGACTCTCTAGGGACGGTGGGAGGAAGACTGGGGGCCTTCCTTCCACAGTGGGAGACCCTCTCACCCAATCGATTCATCCTGGGGGTCATAAGAAGGGGGTATCTCTTGGAATTCTCAAGACCACCCCCGCAAAGGTTCCTTGTTACGAAGCTTCCCAGCTGCACAGCAAGGGCCGAAGCTTTGGTGGACGCCCTGAAGGAACTGGAGATTCAGAACGTAGTTCACAGAGTACCAAGGGGGCAGGAAGGAGAGGGGTTCTATTCCCACGTATTTGTGGTGAAAAAGCCCTCGGGAAAATTCAGACTGATTCTGAATTTAAAACCCTTAAACAGGTCAATTTGCTACAAAAGGTTCCGCATGGAGTCAATCTTTACGGTCAGGGCCCTGCTACCACACAACTGTTATATGGTGTCTCTGGATCTCAGAGACGCATATTTACACGTCCCTATCGCAGAAACCTCCCAGAGGTTCCTCCGTTTAGCAGTAGACCTGCAGGGCACAATACTGCATCTGCAGTTTCAAGCACTGCCCTTCGGGCTATCCTCCTCGCCCCGCATATTCACAAAGGTACTGGCAGAGGCGTTGGCCTTCCTGCGACTCCAGGGGGTATCAGTTATAGCCTATCTGGACGACCTGCTTCTTTTTGCAGTATCCCCAGAACAGTTGATCAGAGACCTCGATCTAACCAAGAGGGTTCTAACAGGTTTGGGGTGGCTGCTGAACTTAGAAAAGTCCAGTCTCATTCCCTCACAGCGCATTGTGTACCTGGGGTACCTGCTGGACACTACGCTCTCGAGAGTTTTTCTTCCAAGGGAAAAAATTCTAAAACTGGACAGAGCAGTTTTCTCCCTCCAGTGCAACCATCTGGTGTCCAAGAGGTCCATAATGTCAACATTAGGCCTTCTAACTTCTACTCTTCCAGCAGTGCAGTGGGCAGGATTACATTTTCGCCCCCTACAATCATATGTACTAAGTGTATGGGACCACAGTCAGAGGGATCTAGACACCTTAGTACAGGTTCCCCATCAAATAAAGAGATCTCTTTGGTGGTGGAGGAAGGAAGTGAACTTGTCACAGGGACGTCTGTGGCTCATCCCAGTCCCACAGATCCTAACCACGGATGCAAGTGGCAAGGGCTGGGGGGCACATCTGGGATCCCTTCTAGCGCAGGGCACATGGAAGGGCGACGAGCTGCAGAGGTCTTCCAACTGGAAAGAGCTGAGGGCAGTAGGCCTAGCCCTCAGATTCTTCAAAAAGGAACTCCAGGGCCACCATGTACAGGTACGGTCGGACAACTCATCCACCGTGGCCTATATAAACAAGCAGGGAGGCACCAGGAGCGGAAGTCTGCTGGCCCTAGCAGAAGACATTCTAAGCTGGGCCGAGTCCAACACTCTCTCACTCTCAGCGGTTTTTCTGAGAGGGGAGAGGAATATAATCGCAGATTTTCTCAGCCGGAGGAGTCTAAAGGAAGGAGATTGGGCCCTCAACCAGGAGGTTTTCAATCTCATATCCGAGAAATGGGGACCCCCGGAAGTGGATCTTTTCGCTTCAAAAGACAACGCGAAAACCCCCTGTTTTTTCTCCCTAAACGCAGGGGAAGGAGCACTGGGAGTGGACGCATTATCTCAGAATTGGCATTTCAGGACATGTTATGCCTTCCCTCCTCCGGTACTATTACCGGCGGTTCTGAGGAAGATTCAATTAGAGAGCACCTCTCTTATTCTGGTAGCTCCACATTGGCCGAAAAGGGCATGGTTTTCAATCCTCAGTCAGTTAGCAGCGGAACCTCCCCTTTTCCTTCCACCTCGAAAGGATCTTCTGTCGCAGGGTCCAGTCCTCTGCCCACAGGTGCAGCAGTGGAAATTAGCGGCCTGGCTACTGAGGAGGGTATATTAAGATCCAAGGGGTTTTCAGAGAGCTTGATCTCTACCCTCCTCAACAGTAGGAAAAAGGAGACCCGTAAGATTTACAAAAAGGTCTGGCTCCTTTTCAACAAATGGTGCATAGAAAACTCCTTCTCGGTGCAGAGTCCCGTAGCTGTGTTGGAATTTCTGCAGTGTGGAGCGGACAAGGGTTTATCTGTAGCTACCCTTAAAAGTCAGGTTTCAGCACTCAGTGCTTACCTGGAGAAGTCTCTGGCTACCAATCCATGGGTGGTCAGATTCTTTAAGGCACTGTCAAGACAGAGACCTACCAGGGGTCCTCCCTTTCCCGGGTGGGACCTATCTCTGGTTTTACAGAGCCTTACGGGAAGTCCCTTTGAGCCATTGGACAAGTGCCTGTTAAAGGAACTTACCCTAAAAACAGTATTTTTAGTTGCAGTAACAACTGCCAGGAGGGTCAGCGAAATTGAGGCGTTATCAATTAGACCTCCTTTTTGTGTTATTTTGCCAGACAGGATAGTCCTTAAGACTGATCCAGCTTTTTTGCCTAAGGTGGCGTCAGGCTTTCATAGAAGCCAGGAAATAGTTCTACCCTCGTTTTGTCCCAATCCTTCAGGTGAAAGGGAACTAAGATTTCATTTTTTAGATGTAAGGAGGTGTATCTTACAATACCTAGAGATGACTAAGACAATAAGGAAGTCTGATTCTCTATTTATTTTACTTTCTGGGGCCAGAAAGGGTCTCAGAGCGTCCCGACGCACCATTGCCAGGTGGCTTAGATTAGCTATTGGGCAGGCATATTCTTTAGCAGGGAAGGAGGTCCCTAGAGGCATAAAGGCACACTCCATCAGAGCAGTGGCAACTTCCCAGGCAGAGAAGGCTGGAGCAACGCCAGAGCAAATATGCAAGGCAGCGACATGGTCCAGCTACTCCACTTTCGTTAGACATTACAGAGTGGACCTGGTGGCGGCAGGTGAGCAGGCTTTTGGGCGAAAAGTTCTGCAAGCTGTAGTCCCACCCTAATTGGTAAGTGCTCGATTATCCTCTCTATTGTGGCTGTCCTGAAATGACGGAAAGGGAAAATTAAAGTTACGTACCGGTAACGTCTTTTCCTGTAGTCTTTCAGGACAGCCCTAGTTACCCACCCTAAGCTTGGGGGGGTCTTATTAAAGACCAGAACGCAATATGGTAATGATATTGATTGGTATGTTATTAATGTGTTCTTGTGTCTCCCCAGCGGCCGGAGGTACTCTTGAAAGAACTGAGGTCTGGCAGGGGAGGAGAGATTTTATGGGCTGGCGCAGTGTTTCCAGAGGAAGGGGAGGAGACTATCTCTCTATTGTGGCTGTCCTGAAAGACTACAGGAAAAGACGTTACCGGTACGTAACTTTAATTTTTCTTAGTACAGGTTTCATTTAAACGCAAAATAAAAATAGCATTTGGCAATAAGAATATGGTAGTGGAAAATCCACAATAACATACAGCTAAAGCCCAATTAAACAATCGGGTTCCTAAATATTTTATTCTGAGGACCCAAATTTTAAAAATTGTTACTGTACTGGGACCCAGGAAGAGAATAATTAGCAATACATCAACAAAGACAAGTAACCATGACTGAATAATAAAAAAAAAAAAAAAATACACAAATAGTAAAGGTATTTGCCTCCTCTAAAGTATAAGCAACTAAGAGAAAAGCGAACATATTGGTAAAAAAACAATAATTATACTTCATATGTATAAATATATTTTATATTCTTACTGTGTTACATATAGCTGTATGCTCGGACTCAAATTGGTTTTGCTGTATAATGTTAGATGTTCTGTTAGATCTGTAAATGTTTCTGTGTAATGTTTGTTGTAAAATAAACACTGTAATAGTTACAGCGCCGTCTGCTGGGCTGTGAAGGAATATCGGGTTTGAGTCTGCTGCACTCGGCAGCAGGTAAAAAGCTGGGGATGTTGAGTGCCAGCCTGTCACGTACCATAGGGAGCGATGAAGGAGAAGATGACGATGATGTAGAAGAAATAACTGAAATCTCAGACACAGAGGCGGTATGTTATGAAGTAAAACAGGTTGAAGTTATTACGTGCTGCTTGTAATCATTCATTGTTTTAAGGTGGAATTCCAGGCCGAACCTAACGGTCTTAAAAATGCCCCTCCTGCTCCAGTCTGGTCATGTGATCTCTTTTCCTAGTGTCATTCGGCAGGAGCTGATGCAGGGGAGAGGAGTGATCGCCGACAATGGATGGGCTATAGTAGCCAGTGGGTAACATTACCACTTCAGGCTTTCCCAGCCATTGTTGAGCTTGTCTCCTCTCCCTTACAGCCACTGCTGGCTGACACACATCTTTTTAACAGAGGGTAATCAGCATAGGTGTTAGGAAGGGGCAGGGAGTATTTTGAAGACTAGTTCGCTTTATCCTGGAATTCTATTTTAAATGCAAGCGTTGCTTAAATGCAATGTTTTTAGAACCTAAGTGGAACTGAAAATTTAGGTACTTCTATTTCCATATGATTTTATTCATTTTTCTAAACAAAATGATAACACATTTAAATATTTCAATGCTGTTAGATCTTTAATATATAGTATCGAGCACAAACTTACAACAATTTATACAGTATATATAATATAAATGGGTATAAACATCACATAGCTATGCTAAAAACTGTATAAGATAGCCACATAAGGAAGTCTATTACAAGGACTTAAAACATAATGTACATAGCTTTTCCTAAATACCTTAATCAAAACACAAATAAAAAGAAAAAAAATCCATTCTCTCCACCATGGCCCCACAGTAATACCATTTTAGATACATATAGTAACCTGACACTACTGTGAATTACCAATATACTTATCCAGTCTAACCGCTAATAGATATTCCAAATCCATGATAGTATCTAGTCTCCAATCCATTCCAAAATGGTTGGCATCTCGGAAGATCTCCAATACTGAGGGACGTTGGCCCTGGCTGCCGTCAGAAAATGACAGAGCATATCTTTTTTTACCTGCTTTGGTGGATCCTGATATCATAAATAACGAGTATTTGGAGGTTCGGCTCTATAGGTATTGTATTTAAAATCAATAAAGTTTTATTTTACATATAGTCAGCATTACACTTTTAAAAACATTGAATATTGCATAGTAAATTTATTCTAATTGGTCATGCCACCTCGGTTGGGGTTCCACTTAGAATAGCAGATACCTCCAGTTACCATATGAACAAAAAAGGGCTCACACTCGCGACATGTTTCGCAGGTTCCCCACTTCTTCAGGAGAGCAAATAGGAAAACAGGAGGGCTATACATTGAAAATTATAGAATATATAAATACAAATATAACACATACTAAAGATAATGGTGAACATCCCATATGTTTGAAGGGTGTTACAATCCATTGGTACGAGGATATCTACCTTTAAAGGCTGAACTTGCAAACAAGAGGCATTGAGGTCAATACATCCCTGGGTGAGCATGGGAACATATCCAAAGGATCCCTATAAAAGCTAAATATATAATGCAATTAATAGGCTCTTGTCGGTTTAGCTGTTACTCAAATGATAATCATTGGGAGAAACAAATAGAACATACATACCAGGTATAATATATAAGTAACGCTTCCCAGAATGCCTTTAAATGGGGGCATATGACCTCGATGGTTATATTGCCCTCTGGCTTATGATATCCCCAGCATATGTGAGGCAGGGTTTGATTGATATGGTAAAGGGCATCTATACCAGTGGGTATTTTCTGATTTATTTTCTGATTAACTTTTAAAATTACTCGGCCAAACCTAATTCTTGAATAGAAGGCATTGCTATATGGGCTTTAGTAACACAGGGGATCACAGGACCAAGGCGGACTTTACAAGGTAAGTATATAAATCTTTCTTACACAGATTAATCAACATAGGGGTTTAGAAGTGTGAGGGAACATTTTTAAGACTAGTTAGGTTTATCCTGGAATTCTACTTTAAAGTGTTTAAGGCATTATTAAAAGTCTATGCCAGCCACTCTATTAGAGGCTGGCATAGCACACTGTGTATGTTGTATTTAAAAACGAGCGCTGTAAATACTGGATATCAGCTGTCTTCAGGCCGGTCTCATCACTCGCGGCCGCTTTCCAGCTCTGATAGATGTCTTCTTCTGTGGGAGGGGCCATGATCCCCCTCTGATGTCAGAGGGAGATCACGTGGCCGTTTGTCTCCTCCGCAGCCGAAGCCACCCATCAGAGCTGGAAAGCTGCCGCGAATCACGTGACCGGCCTGAAGACAGCTGATATTCAGCCCTCATTTTTAAATACAACATTCACAGTATGCTATGCCAGCCTCTAATAGAGCGGCTGGCAGTGACAAATTTTATATTTTAATATTAAATAGCGGCCGGCGGGCCGGAGACAGACAGAGGGCGCTGACAGGGAGGAAGGAGCGCCCTCTCCCGCCCCCGATATCTGCCACAGAGACCACTTTTGTCTGAAAGAGGACAGCCCGCCGTTGCTGAAAATACCGGGGTTATGGCAGCTAGCTGCTCCCATAACGGTATTTAGCACCAAAGTACCAATGTACAACTATGGCGGTTTGCGGCAAGTGATTAAAAGTGTGGTTCATGAAAGAATTATTATTGTTTGATAGTTATTGTATACTACCCAGTTCAATAGATTTATTCCATATCAACATGCTTCTCTTAAAGTGTTCCTAAACCCACAACTGTAAAATCGGTGTGTATATGTAGTAAAGTCAGCTTGTTATGCTGGCTGTAGAACCTAAGGGGTTAATCCTCTGCATTGTGTAAAAAAGGCTGTTTGATCCTGTCTTCTCTGACCCTTCTTCCACAGTCCCCAAACCACCTCCGGATAGTACAGAGGCTAGGGGACAAGCTGCACATGCTCAGTTTGGTGTGTATTGCTAGAGAGATTTTTGTTTTTTCTTGGGAGATTGCATGTAATCAGCACAGGGCCAATCGGCACTGTCCAGACAGAGGGTCAGGGGTCCTGCATTCTCATAGGACAGTCATGGGAGACTGAAAACTCCTCCTACAAGCTTTAATCAGGCACGGATAAAAATCACAAGACTGCTATATGCTGCTAAAGGGAAAAGGTATTTAGCCGTTTATATTTACTAAAACGATTGCATTTACATGTTCTGTGTACTGTGGGAGACCGGATATAGTGAATGCAGGGTCCTGAGTGTAGTGACACTTTAAAGTAGTGGCCATCAACCCTGTCCTCAGCAGGCCAGGTTTGCAAGATAACTGAAACATCCCAGGTGATATCATTTGCTGCTCAGTGATTGCAGTATTCTAGTCTGAATCTCCCCAAGGTAATACATAAAACCCGGCCTGTTAGTGGGCCCTGAGGACAGGGTTGATGACCACTGCTTTAAAGGGTATCTAACAAAAAACTTATTTATGCTTTTACACTTTTTTTTTTTTTTTCACTTTAATTGTCACTGGGACAAAAAGATATGGTAAATCCACAATTTTATGGCTGGCAGCGGAGCCAGGTGTGGGGAAATCTTCCACAGTGGGCACCTTTTCTGGTTACAGCTAAGAGGGAGTGTTTGTCCTCACTTTGGATTAAATGACTTCTTGTCCCTTTGGAAGAGAGTAGATCTCTTGCCATTGGAACATAACAAAAAAACAGTTGATTTACAGTGACTGTCAGTACAAGGTTGAAGGTAAATGTAACCTAATCTGTAAAATGTTGTCTGGCGGCCAAATATTTAAACCTTGCATTTATCCTGCTCTACCAGGGGTGGTGGAATACCTGCTCACCTACTGCATGTTGGGGTTCCTGCCAGCTTGTACGTCACTACAGATTTGTAAGCGGGTGTTAGGAATCACAGTGGTGGAGAAATTACTCTACAACCAGAAGACAGGGATCATCGGTGTACAAGAGGTCCCTCTTGCTAATGCAAACTAATTTTTTTTTTCTGTTTTGTAGGAGCCACATAAAGAAGCTCCAAAGCCAGTCATTATAAGAGACCAGCCTACTTTGGTTTCCAAAGTTAGCAAAAGCCACAAGAAGGTATGGATGTTAAGTGACAGAGAATTCTGTCTTCTCTTGCTTTTTAAATTGAAGAAAACAATGGGGCATTCTGTGAAATCCTATTTTGAAATATTAGGTTTTCTGGAAAATAATTTGATTTGTTCCTAGATTTTCTGGTTTCATATATTGTACAAACTTATAAACATGCATTACCCCTTTGATCCTCTAAGACTGCTCTTTTACATTTGGCTTCTCGACTGTATGTATTTCATTAAAAACTATAAGATTTTTTTTTTCTACTTCTGCATCATGTGTAAGATCATTTATTACCTGATCACAACCATATATAGAAAAACTATAAAACATTTCAAAGACTGTAGAGCCCCATCAATTCTATGTTGCAGATGGTATTAGCAGAGGAGAACAGTCCATTCTCACTACATATACCCAAGAATTTCATCTGCGAGCACTGCTATGGAGCCTTCAGGAGCAGCTACCATCTTAAGAGGCATTTGTACATCCATACAGGTAAGGTGATAATGTGCCTCAGACTTGGATAGTGCCTTGCGTGGATTATATCCTCTGTGTATTATTGTATTATTCTGTAGGAGAGCGTCCATATGAATGTGACATGTGCGATATGAAGTTTATTCAGAAGTATCATCTGGACAGACATAAACGGGTCCACAGTGGAGAAAAACCGTACCAATGTGAGCGATGCCAGCAGGTAAATGGTCTCATTTACATTTTTTGCTGTTCATTTCTGAGTTATAGGAACTCTATGCTAAATAGACTAAACTTGAGATATACGTGAAGCCACTACAATCTGTGGAGTGCTGGGCTGGAGATGTTAAGGCCCGTCGATCTATATTTGTCAAATATGTTACACTTATCCAATGCCCAGTGAGGAGAAGGTAGTCATTCCATGTTGTGCACTAAGACTTGGTCTTCCAGGCTGCAGCACATGGGGATTTATGAGCTACAGTGCTCCTGGATAGTCAAATTTTTGTAAAATATCAAAGGTAAGATTGTGATGAGTAAATGCCAAACATGTCAAGGTACCTAAAATTGTCCATAGTCTTTGCTTTATGGGCTGTCAGTTTAGTGTTAATTGTGAATGATGGCCCTAGAAGTATTGTTTTCGCTTCGATGTTCACAACAATATGTAACACGTTGTCCTATTTGTACAAAGACTCACGTGCCACATTTGCGTGGCGGTAGGGGATTTAAAAAAAAAAAATCTTTACCCTCTCTTGCTATCACAGAGGGGTCCAATAGCCAGGGATGCATGGCGGGGGAATTGGTCAGGAAAGTCAGTACCTTCACAGGCTGTAGATATTTGGATCACTTCCACCAGAAAAGCCCAGTGACGGCTAACCAGATTTAAACACACTCCTGACTGCTATGTGTTTATAACTTTCTACCAGCCAACATTTATAAATGGCACTGGTAGACAAGTAGTAAAGAAGCCGTCCATTTATATGAAAAGGGAGGATATTGTTTTAAAATGAGATTGTGATGGGAAAGCACTGTTTGCATAAAGTAGATTATGAGACCTTACTGTTTGAGATGAATGTTTTCCTCCCTGGTTCATGCCTTCCAAACTATGGCATAACTAAGATAGTGAGGTAACAAGCAGGTTCTATTTTTAGGTATAAGAGATCATAAATAGTCTTTACTGAATATTTTCTTCAGAATCTGTAAATATCATTTAAACAGTCTTCCTATGGGACTGTTTGATTCAGGCCATGGTCATTTTGTGTGACAGAAAACAGTATCCTGGTAAAAACACAACCTAAGTGCATACCTAATGGCATTTAAACTTTAATGATGACTACCATTTTAAATTAGCTTTTGAAGGAACAACCACAGCTTGTGTAAACTTAAGAGAAAACATGATTTTTATAGAAGAAGCAAGAAAAACACTAGGAAAAAATAAACTAAAAAAAGTAATAGGCCTGTAAAAAGAAAAATTGCAGTACTCTCCTCCAACCTGTAGCAGTTCTCATCAGCTGCAGCCAGCCTTCCAGGTTGAATGATGTTCATTGTCATTCAACCCACTTATTTTGTGAGTAGGACATCATTACGTTTGCACTGTTCAGTGTGGGTGTAAGGACTGGTCCTCCCAATGGAAAAGAGAAATGACACATGACTTTGCTGGCCCAGCCAAAAGACCTTTGGAGAAAGTGTGAGAGAGTTGTGCCAGCACTGGAGTCCTGTTTTTTTTTTTTTTTTTTTAAAGCGTGCATAATTTTCATGATTTTTTTTTTTTTTTTGCTACTTTGGCTACAAAAAAACATTACTTTTAATAGCTTTTAATTTTATTCTGATGAAAAAATCAACTGCTTGGGGTTCTTGCAGGGTGTACAAATTGCCACTTCTAAATGCTAATCAAGTTTCATTTATTTGACAATAAAAGATTGCTTGCTTGCATGTCCACGATTGTATTTACAGAATAACTTTGGATGGACTAAGCCTGTCATTTAGATGAGAACTAGTCCAAATTTTCATCAGCAGTGTAAAATTCTGTCCAGACTTTTGTGCAGGTAGCTGCTACTGCTTAATAATCTGTTTAATCAACTTGTTAATGATCTAATCTGTTTCCTTCACTTAATTTGTGTTCCTTTTTTTCTTTGGAAGGCCTTTTCAAGGACGGACAGACTTCTGAAACATAAGAGGATGTGTCAGGGATGCCACACCAACATTGCCGAGACAGAGTATGTGTTGTAATGTATACATTTCTACTGGACGCCATGTTCTCTACATCAAACGTTACTTCTCTTACTCAGGAGTCTTATACTGAGTCCTGCTATTTCCAACATCTGAAAAGGCTAACCCAAAGCAAGGGGACTTGTGATAAACAAACATACAGTATTCTCCTTATCTACATTATATCACAATAAGTAAACAATTGCCTATGGTTAGAGACCATAAACTTAGTTCTATGAATGATTTAAAATGGAACCGGCTCCAGACCACTCTGAATGAACATCTAACAGTCACCTTCGGGAAGTGTATATTATTGTTTATTACATACACACTTCTCATTGAAACAGTGGCAGTCTAAGTTTATCATAATTTCCAAATATGTTTCCTTTCACTGACAGTTATAAACTCTTCTTAATTTTTTACAAATAACCACATAGTGAGAGGCATTTAAAGACACTGGATGTACACAAAATTCCGGCGATTCACGAGAAAGATTTAAAGACAAGTGAACTCTGTACTAAGCCAAATACTGTGTACGGAATATTTTTCAGTGGAAACACTTATTTTTTTTTATACTTGGAGGCTATTAATCTTTTATCCCCCTTCCCCCAGTGTCCAACAGTAGTGGGATTTTGTATTATGATGGCTGTATAACATGATTGAAGTTTTCAGTGGGAATGACTAGTGTTTCTACTTGTAAATTAGATTTTTCTGCACTTTTACCAGTTACTGTATATATTATGTCGTGCGGATAAGTGAGATTGTTAAAACCTGTTTTCCAAAAAAGATCTACTGTACATTTTTTAACATCCTAAGCATTTGTAAATTGTATACTACAATGCAGTCATTCACTGATAATTGCTACTATCCATTGTGTTCTTAGCAGGAACTTGGACATTGCTGTGAAAAATATGAAGACTGTTATTGCTGTTCTTTTTGCCTGGCTATTACACTGATCCTCTGTCTTTTATATGACCCTGAACTAGTATACAGATCGTGAAAGTCACAGTAAAGTCAGGACTCCTAATCTGCTGACTTGTTCTGGATTAATGACTCAAAATACTGAAGTTTAAAGGAGAAGTATAGCCAAAGCTCGTTTGAATGTACTTCTCCTGTGGATCACAGGAGTGCAATTCGTTTTGCTTTCCTGTGACCCGTTTTCAGCAGAGAGTGGGCTGAAGTCCGCTCTCTGCTGATGTCAGTCCAGGCACCACGTCATCACGACAAAGTCTGGATCCGCCAGTTGCCTGGACTGACACCCAGCGAGCCGCCGAGAGGCAGAGCTGGCTGCCCCCACCCCCTCCAATGTCCAGCACTCAAATGAGCAAGAACAGCAGAGAGCTGTGACTGACAGTCTACAGCTTTCTGCTCATAGAACTCTCCCCAATCGCTCGGTTCTCAGTGTAGAGGCGCCAGTGGACAGATGCAGCATGGGACCGATGCTCCATCCACCTAGGTAAGTATTAATCTAAAAATTCCTTTATTTCTCTTAAACATCTGCATACGACAGCCTGGCAATTAGCTTCTACAGACTGGGAAGTCACCAGTTGCATCCTCCATGTGAGTGAAGGTTTCTTTTCATAATATCATACCTGTCACATTTATAATTTTCTAGTCCTAAACCCAAAATGAATGAGTTTAGATCCACTATTCTCAACCTTGCGTCAGAGGAACCCTACAATAATTTTAGGTCAGAAGCCCCTGCTAAAACCAATTCTTCAGGGGCCATTGGGAAAAATGCCCATTATATTGGTGGTCAGTGTGAAGACTTCCCCCTTACTGTAGTGGCCAGAATGCGCCCCTTACAAGCAGCTGAAAAGATAATTGGTGTTATGCTGCTGGCTCTGCCAATAGGTGTCCACCCTGGGACTAGGCAGGCACCATCAAATTTTGAGATTAATAAGCCATAGCTCATGGCACCCCTTGCAACCTCTGAAGGAAACCTGGTTGAGAAAGGCTGGTCTAGATCATGAATGCTACAAGCATACTGCCTTTATAAAATGCATAATAATTTGTTCTTGTGAATTCAAAGTGGTTTTTTAGTACGTTTTTTGTCATAAATTCTTACTGAACTTAACCACATGAAAGATGCTTAGCCTGGAAGTCCAGTCAAAAATGTTTTTTCCTAATAGTATGTTAAATATAGTTCTCTTTTGATATTATTCATTGTCCGGGTAGCTGATGTGTGTCGCTTAGAAAGTCTAATCTAAGGTAGACAATCGGCTTCTTCCTGGTCTTCACTGACAATGCTATCTCCCCTTATCTGAATTTGCTAAGCTGTCTTTCACTTCCTGAAAAGGTTGTCAGTCATTCTTAGACAGACATGCCTAGACCTGCTCAGCTTCAACCCCATCCCTTCTCTCCTTCACAGATCTCCTCCTGTCTTCATTGCCTCATTTTGGATAGCAGTTTTTCCTGGGAGAGGGAGGGCAGGCTTTGGACGTATGTTCTGTTTGTTAGAGACTATAAGATTACAGTGCAACATGCTGCAGATTTTCTACAGCGTACAACCACGTGGTTGTTTCTGCATGGCACTGTGTGCATGGTGTGGCACACGCCCAGCTGAGGGAGCTACATGTGAGTAATAAGTTTAAGGCTCTGTTTCCACTAGTGCGACTTGTCATCTGACTTTGGACAAAAAGTCGCATGGCAAGTCGCAGCCCATTGATTTCAATGGCAAATGTTTCCATCTATGCGCCTTTGAAAATCAGCAGTTTTGAAAAAGTACCTGCACTTTTTTCAAAGTCACTGATTTTCAAAGTTGCATAGATGGGAACGGGTACCATTCAAAATCAATGGGATGTGACTTGTTATGTGACTTTAGACACAGTCGCAAGTCACATTTCCACTATTGCGACCCCAAAATGGCACGATTTTAGAGTGGAGCTTTGATCCAACTTTACACTCTCTGGATCAAAGTCATATCAAAATTTGCATCAAAACAGTGCAGATACCTTTTCAAAGTCGCTGATTTTCAAAGTCACATAGATGGAAATGGGTGCCATTGAAATCAATGGGCTGTGACTTATCGTGCAACTTTGTATCCAAAGTCGCATGACAAGTAGCACTAGTGGAAACTGAGCCTTAGTGTGGTTGCCTGTACTATGTTCATTGTAGACTGTGAGCTGAGACCCCAGAGCACTTCCAGCTACACTGACAGTTGACAATAGAAAGTATAGGGACAATCAGCGCAAACCAAAATTTAGACTAATGCAAGCTGAACACTAAAAGGATAACACCAACCTCAACAACATTCAATATACAAAGTAAGTGCAGCGCAAAAAAAATGTTATAATAATCATGAATGAAAGGGATAATGAATAGTCCAATCATAAATTGGCAATCAAAAAGTTCATTAACGATAAGGAAATCACCCTCTTCTGGGGATGCTTGTATAAGGCACTTATCCAGGAGATGTAATGAAAAATAAGATTGTGCTTACCAGATCCAATTGACCCCTTGGTTTATAGGGGGTCTAAAACGGCATGAATGGACCCGTGGCAAACTGCTGGGCTGGCTGTCATCTGCAGGTCAGGTAAATTCTTTGAACAACGGAAAACACCTCAGGTATCAGATGTGATGCTGGTATACTGCAGAGATGGCTATCATGTGCTGTATGCTCTCTCTCAGTCCACATCGATATCCATGGAAGAGAGGGATCCGTATTGAAAAGGCAGAGCAGAGAAGCAATATTCCCCAGAGAAAATAAATTAAAAAATCTAAGAGCGATCCATATGTGAAACAAATGTCCAAATTAAACTAATAAAGGAGATGATAAAAAAGACGCTAATTGAGCGCCAGTACATATAAAATTCTAAGCAGCAGTGTTGTGTAATGAGAGGCTGTTCGCGTCTGAACAGCTGTCAGAAAGAGAAGGCTGCGGGTGACGGCGGTCAAACAGTTCCGCCCTCGTACGCGGCGTTACGTCAGAAAGACTTCGTCAGCGAGGGTGGAGTGAACCTGTCACCCGTAGAGCCTTAATATACCCGCTATCATTCAACAGTGGGAGTGTCAAGAGCGTCGGGAACGGAAGTCCCCGCTGGGAAATCTTCTCCTGAGCTCAATGGGGACATCTTCCCAAAACATTAAAAAACATTAAAGAATTAAATAAAAACCTGGTAACTGACTCCGCACACTAAGTAAAGTAAAAGGCAACAATCCCAGAACTTAATCATGCTATCCAAAGGGATATCAAAAAGTTACCATGTAACTATAAGTAGATATGTTAAAAATGTATTAAAAATGTATAAATAGATACTTTAAACAATAATATGACCTATTGAGCACCCGCAGCATTCTCTAGCTCAGTGGTTCTCAACTCCAGTCCTCAGGACCCACCAACGGGCCTGCTCTAGCTAGAAGTAAAAAATCTTTTTTATGCATAATAATTAATTAAAACAAAACACCAGCATAGAAGTATAAACACACCAATTAATAAATGGATATTTAGATACATAGTAGCAGGAACAGTAAAAAATCAACATAAAAGATACACAATGATTAATAAACACAGAGAGCATAAGATCATTTGTTAGAGATGAAGCAATTTAAATCAAACTCCACATTTAGTCCTCTCGGGACCGACACTCTGGTTTCATGTATCCAGAAAGATTCTCTCTGGCTAAGCTGTCTTTTAAAATTACCCCCCCTCCAATGTCTGGTGACCTTTTCTATACCCTAGAAACACAGCTGTTTGGGATCCCTATCGTGATGAATTCTGAAATGTTTAGACACCGAGATCTGAGTTTACATATAGCCTTTTTGTACAAATTTCTCTGCCATGATGTTAGCTTGTGTGTGATAGTCACTATCCAAGAAGCAATTGCGACGCAGGCGTATAAACTGCCCTCTGGGAATATTCATCAGCCAAGTGTTATGATGGCAGCTATCCAGAGGGATATAGCCATTTCTGTCGGTGGGTTTGCAATAATTGCGTGTTCGATAAGCTCCTTCACGTTTAAAAATTTCTAAGTCGAGAAAAGCTATGCTCAAGGAATCAGAATTCCAGGACAAGCGGATATCTTTGGTGTTACCATTCAATCTCGACATAAAAAGCTGGAGACTAATCAAGTCTCCTTCCCAGATCATAAACAGATCATCAATATATCTTTGGTAGCAAACCAACTGAGGTGGTCTGCTACCAAAGACAGAGTCCTCTTCCCAGTGTGCCATGAATAAGTTGGCAACGCTCGGCGCAAACCGAGCGCCCATGGCAACACCGAGAATTTGCAGGAAGAATTTGCCTCCATACCAGAAATAATTTCTGGCTAGGCAAAACTCTAATGCTTTTAAAATAAATGCACCAAGTTGAGGGGGTAAGTGAGACTTATCAAGAGCCCAAGCGTACATAGTAGCAGGAAGGCAGCAGGTAACATCAAGAGCATCACAGAACCCATGTAGATACAAAGGAGATAATGGGAGTGCACAGAGATGCGCATGCTCACAGAAAAACAAAAAATGGCACGCGCATATGCACTACAGTCACCACAGAGGGTACTTGCACACATGCTTCTCCTTCCTGCCACCAGCCATATGACCAGTCATTTTGCAGGGTCTGTCTCTGAATTGAGGTGAGCAAGATTGTACCATATCCTTATTTGAGAAAATGGTATGCGAGCAGTCTGCAGATGCTACTCCAAAACTTTAGGGATAGCATTTTGGTACTTATTGATGCAGTCGACACATGCTGGGATTTGAACCTGCCAGCATTGGCTACACTTAAAGCAAAACTAAAGCAATAAATTCAACCATTTCAAAACAGTTACATTCCTGGCAAATGTTACATTGGTTGTGCTCTTAAAGTATTTCTAAACCCACAACAGTAAAATCTGTCTGTATATGCAGCATAGCATGCTCATTATGCTCACTGTGGAACTTAAGGGGTTAATTCTCTGCATTGTGTAAAAAGTCTGTTTTATCCTGTATGCATAGATCCTCCCCCTCCTGCACTGGCTATCTGGGGAAAGCCGGCTAACACAGAGTAGCCAACCTGCACATGCTCAGTTGTGTCTTTTATGTTGGAGAGAATAATTACTTGTTCTCAGAGCTAGCCAGGTCACATGATATTGGCACCACACATGTGGGTGCGTATACAGGCTGAAGTGGAAATCTCCTCCTAGGTGAACCCTCAGCACTGGAGAAACTGTGCAGTTTATCACTGACCGTGGTATACAGATCACCCAAAAAGGTATATAGTGGCAATATTTTAATGTAAAAAGATTTATAAGCTGTGTGGGTGGGTGGGTGGGTGGGGGGGGGCAGATGAGCTATTTTCATATTGCTGTCAAACCATCAAATGACTGGTGTCATAACTGATCACATGTGCAGCTTCATGGCAGTTGAAGATCAAACAGAGGCCTTGATAGCAGCTTCCTTTCTCTAAAAACGATAAGATGGTTTAGTTCTGCATTAAATCGACTAGCCCAGGTTTTTTGAAATGCCCCCAACCTGTTAGGACTTTTTCAGTGCATTCCCTATTGCATCCAGGCCTGATTTTGACTTGGGTAAAATTTCACATTACAGCACTAACCATCCTGCACATCCCAGGTGGGGGAAAACTGGCAGGCAGACTCCTTCAGTCGCCAACATCTGGACCTCGGAGACGCTTCTCCTCACCCTATGTTGCAGGTTGGGCTGTCAGCCATTGACCTCCTGGCATACAGGTTCAACAACCTACTTGGCGCTCACAGTGGATGCTCTGGTCACTCTGTGGGATCAGTTTAACCTGATCTGTGCTTTTCCACTGAAGCTCATTCCTCACTTACTGTGCAGGCTTTAGATGGTGGGCATTCCAATTATTCTCTTTGCACTGAATTGACCCAGGAGGATGGGGTACTCAGACCTTGTCAGACACCTGGCAGAACTGCTGTCTGCCCTCCCAGATCTACTGGATGTTCTGTCCTAAGAGCTGGTTTTCCAATCTACTTTACTGTTGCTGACTTTCATTGTTTGGCTGTTGAAACCAAGGTCCTCAGTGATGAGATTCTTTCATCCCTACACTCTTGAAGTGTACCAATTTTGAGAAAGCGTATTTTCTGCAGTCTGGCTTTGAGCACCATTGAGGGTCAAATCTTAGCCTTAGAGGTACTTTTTTTAAAGACTGCGTGCCTCTCACCTCTTAATTAAGGCCTTCGTATAGGATCTTTCTCGCATTGTTCCTCCTGTGTTCCTTGGTGACTCATGGGATCTCAACCTGGTTCTTTTGTCTTTTCAAAGACAACCATTTGAGCCTTTTAGAGCAATTTCTTTGTCTGTCCTTTCTCACAAGGTTGCCTTTCTCGTTGCCATTGTTCTGTGAGTTGAGTTTTGAGGCGGCCTTAACCTGTACCTTTTTATGTACTACACCAGGACAGTGGCCCAGGGCTTCTTTTTTTCCACATGGTGGCATCTTTCAGTCCTACGCCTAAAAATGTAGATTTCTCTGTATTGGCTGAAATTGGTACTTGTGCTCTTTAGAATATGTCTCTCAGCTACATCTTTTTTTTTTTCAACAGTCAGACTCTGTCGTTCCTGAAGGTCTTCATAGGGGACAAACGTTTTCTTGTTCCATTATTGCTTATGGCCTAAATGGCCTACAGCCCATCATTCAAGCTTATAGCCTAAATGGCAAGGTTCCACCTTTCCTGGTCAAACACACTGCAGTAATTTAGTTAGTGCTTTATAGTCTTTTCAGCATCAGGAATCTACTTCTTAGATTTGTTAAGTTCTTCTAGGTGGATAGTAAAGTCTCAGATGCTGGCTTCAGTCGTAAAGTTCCTAAGGAGGCTCTGTAGAGCCACATCTGTGATCTGTTTGGTTGTTTTTGGGCTGTTAGCCTTTGTTCTGTTGCCAACCCTTAGTCGAACTGCTTTGGCATCCCTATGTACCTAAATACTCTTCCTGTGTGTCCCGTAATGTACAAATAAGTAAACCAAAATTTCTTTATCGTACATCACGGGACACAGAGCACCATAGTAATGACTATCTGGGTTATATGCTACCTTTAGGTGATTGGACACTGGCAACCAATAGTAAGAAGGTAACTCCCATATAACCCCTCCCATACAGGAAATACCTTTTTTAGTTTTTTTTGCCAGTGTCTTGAAGGTGATGGTCATGGCTGTGGAAGCTCTTCAAATTTTCTTCAGTAATGTCCCAGTGAGGATGTTATATCGGATCCATTCGGATGGCATTAAAAGCTAAAGTGGATGGTACCCGAGCCTTGGTTCAAGAACAAGGTTTTGCTTGTAATGTGTCCTTTTTAGGCGCTGGACCCTTGTTACATGGTATCCCTGGTCTTTATTTGCCCAAGGGAACCAAAAGGGTGCTTTACAGGTCCAGGGGTGTAGACCCCGTACAATAGGGGACCCGGTCCCTGAAGGTCCTCAGAGGCGCTACCCACAGTGATGGGGGGAAAATTGGGCCTGTATCGGGTCCTGCAGCGAGGACTGGTGAGTACTCCCTCTGGGAGGCCTATCAATTTTCTGTTGTTTCCAGTATAAAGTGCCTTATGTAAGCCCTGTGTCTCATTACACGTGGTTCTGTTACAGAGCAAGCTGACAGATGCAGCTTATGTTTGTATCTCCCGCACATGGCGGCGGGTGTTGCGCGCGCATGAGCGCGGCGTGCTTGTGTGTCATACAGGGTGCGCATGCGTGGTAGAAGCATGACCGTGTGTGCGTGCGTCACTGGGCGGCGCATGGAATAAAGGGAGGTACGCTCCGACATGTCATTGCTGCTAGTCAGTTAATCTCAGCAGGGCCTCGTGTGCGGTGGGACACAGAGGTCTGGGAATTTGAGATTGGACATTTGCAACAAGTTGGAGGCTGGTAAAGCTGTGGTGGTGGCTGTGTGCTGGGCCCAGCTAGATAACTCAGAGGGAGTGCCTTTTTTTTCCCTCAAACTTGTAAGCGATGTCTTCCAGAAAACGAGGTGTGGGGAACAGGGCAAGTCCTGGGGTTAAAAGTACTCCTTCAAAAACAGGAGATCAACCTCAGGTTGCTGCAGCATCAGTTTCCCCTTTCCCCTGAAAGACCTGCGGCATTTGGCCTAGCTGAGCCATTGCAGTTGTCGGGCATAGTGGCCACTACCAATATCCCTGCTTCAGCTTATGTTACTAAGGATGATTTAGCATCAGCCCTTGCTGGCCTTGAAGGCAAAATAGCAGGTATGATTGCTACAGTAACACAGGGAGGGAAGAAACGTCATAGATCTCCCTCTCCTGAGCCTGGTCTCAATGATGAAACACTTGAGCATCAGGACACGGTTGGCATGGGTCTCTGTGATTTAGATCCAGAATGGGCAGAGTATTTGGAGGAGGAGGCCGTTAAGGACAAAGAGGAAGGGAAGGCTGATCAGTCCTCGGCTGAGCATTCAGGTTCTGAAGAACCAATTTCAGCTTCCCAATCCCAAAGGTTGTTCATCCAATCCTTGACCGAGATGGTGAGAGCTGGATTTAAATTACCTCTGGTACAGGGACCGGGACCCTCTATTCTACATTAGCGTCCTTGCATCCTCAACCAGGTCCCCAGGCGTTTCCTTTGCATCCTTTATTGGAACAGGTAATTTGCGCTGACTGGGACCACCCGGACAGGACATACTTGCCTCCTAAAAGGTTTTCCCTGTTATATCCTGTGGAGGAAAATTTCAGGAAGAAGTGGGATACACCGTTGGTTGATGCGGCCATTTCTTCAGTGAATAAGAGTCTGACCTGCCCAGTGGATAATGCCCAGGGATTTAAGGATCCAGCAGATAAAAAGCTGGAATCCTTACTAAAGGCTTCTTTTTCAGTAGCTGCGTCAGCAGTACAACCGGCAGTGGCAGCTATCGGTATTTGTCAGGCAGTGAAGGACCGATTTAAGAAATTGGTCAGGAACCTGCCTGTTCCAGAGGAAGTTTCTGACGAACTATCAGAACTTCCTCGCGCCTTATGTTTTGCGGTAGATGCGTTAAAAGACTCAATTCAGCAGATGTCTCGTTTTGCGCTACTCTCAATCCATATGCGCAGGGTACTGTGGTTAAAGAATTGGTCGGCCGAGACGCCATGCAAAAGGCTACTGGCGGCTTTTCCTTTTCACGGTGAGCATCTTTTTGGGGAAGATTTGGATAAATATATCCAAAAAATCTCAGGCGGGAAAAGCTCCTTGCTTCTAATGAAAAAAACGGGGTAAGCAACCTTCCTTTAAAATTCTTACGCTCCTGGGCCGAGCGCCTCTTCCCCTAAGAGGTATTGACGGCCTCAGCCACCTACCCTTAAGAAGCCTCAAGGTCAAAAACGACCTTGGACCCAGAAACCAGCCAAGACCAATTCCAAGACTTCCCTGTGAAGGGGCGCCCCCACTCCTGCGAGTGGGGGGCAGGCTACGGTGGTTCGCAGATGCTTGGGGGGAAAATTGGTTCAGGACAGGTGGGTCATTTTAACCATTTCTCAAGGTTACAAAATAGTTTCGGGATTTTCCCCCAACTCGGTATTTGGTATCCAGGGTTCCATCAGACCCAGGGAAAAAGAGGAGCCTATTCCTGGCTTTAGAACAACTGGAACGGCAGAAAGTAATCATCAAAGTTCCACAAAAGGAAAGATTCAAGGGGTTCTACTCTAACCCATTTGCAGTGCCAAAGCCAAGCAGAGGTAAGGCCCATCTTAGACCTCCAAATCCCTCAATTCCTTTTTAAACATCTGAACCTTCCGCATGGATTCGGTTCATTCAGTAATCACTTCCTTGAGAAAAGGAGACTTTTTAGCGTCCATTGACATCAAGGACACATACCTGCACGTACCGATTTTTGGCTCACATCAAAGATTCCTGCGGTTTGCAGTAGAGGGGTATCTTTTCCAGTTTGTGGCACTTCCATTCGGTCTAGCCACGGCCCCTCGAGTCTTCACAAAGGTTTTGACCCCAGTGTTGGCTTTCCTAAGGTCCCAGAGTATCGCAGTGGTAGGATACCTGGACGATCTTTTGCTGAGGGATCAAGCTTACTCCACCTTAGTAGGAAACATTGCGACTACGGTCCGTTGCCTAAGGTTGTTAGGCTGGATTCTAAATTTGAACAAATCAGCCCTTCGTCCAGCTCAGGCCTTAACATATCTGGGTCTGGTCTTGGACACAACCCAAGAAAAAGTATTTCTACCTCCCTTAAGAGTCAGTTCTATAATGGAGCTGGTTCAGAAGGTCAAGGGGACAAAAGGTCCTTCGATCTGTCTATGCATGAGGCTTTTAGGCAAGATGGTGTCATCTTTCAGCGCGGTTCCTTATGTGCAGTTTCACTCCAGGATGTTCCAAAGAGCTATCCTGGAAGCTTGGGACAGGTTGATTCAATCCTTGGATCATCCCATGTATCTATCCCTACAGGTAATAAGGGAACTCTCTTGGTGGTCAAAGACCAGCAACTTGATCAGCAGGAAATCTTTTCCGCCAGTAACCTGGAAAGTAGTAACCACGGACGCCAGTCGTCTGGGCTGGGGAGCAGTCCTGGAGGAGGCTTCCGTTGTGGTCTCAGGTAGAGAAGGCCTTACCCATCAATCTGCTAGAAACTCGGGCAGCTCGCTTAGCCCTCCTATTTTGGACATCCAGACTGCAGGGGTTCCCTGTCCGAATCCAATCCGACAATTCCACGGTGGTGGCGTACATCAACCACCTGGAGCCGAGCAGCCCAAAGGGAAGTGGATCACGTATTAACTTGGGCAGAGAGACATGTACCGTTTCTATTGGCAGTGTTCATTCCAGGGGTGGGCAATTGGCAAGCAGACTATCTAAGTCGCCAGCAATTACTTCCAGGAGAGTGGTCTCTCCATCCCGAAGTTTTCCTTCAGATTTGCCAGCATTGGGGGGTGCCAGATGTGGATCTTCTAGCATCCAGATTCAATGCCAAGGTAGACAGGTTTGTATCCAGGACCAGGGATCCACTTGCTATCGGAACGGATGCACTGGTAGTTCCCTGGGACAGGTTTTCCCTGATTTATGCATTCCCTCCGATCCAATTTCTGCCACACTTGTTGCGCAGGATACAGAGGGAGCAGAATATAGTGATCCTGGTGGCCCAGGAGGTCCTGGTATTCAGAGATGGTGAGGATGGCGGTGGAGGGACCCGCTGTGTCTTCCAGACCGTTCAGATCTGTTATCTCAAGGCCCCATATACCATCCTTCTTTACTGTTGCTAAATTTGATGGCATGGCTGTTGAGACCAGGGTACTAAGGGACCGTGGTATCAGGGGTTCTGTCTTATCCACTCTGATTAATGCTAGAAAGACAGTTTCTAGAAGTATCTACTATAAGGTATGGAAATCGTATATTTCCTGGTGCGAGAAAAAGGAATGGCATCCTCGCAGGTATGTGATTGGGAGGATCCTTGCCTTTCTTCAATCAGGAATTGATTTAGGCTTATCTTTAGGAACCATTAATGGGCAGATTTCGGTCTTATCAGTTTTTTTCCAGAGGCCAATTGCATCCCGTTCTTTAGTGCTAACCTTCGTCAAGGGGGTGCTGCACTTAAAACCGGTTAAACCTCCCTTAAGCCCTTGGGACTTAAACTTGGTGCTATCAGTTCTGCATGTTCAGCCCTTTGAACCGATTAGGCGTACTCCTTTAATCCTGTTGACCAGGAAATTGTTTTTTCTGGTAGCCATAACTTCAACTAGAAGGGTGTCTGAATTGGCCGCCCTTTCATGTAAAGAACCGTTTCTATTCTTGCATCAAGACAAGGTGGTGATGCGCCCCCATCCAGATTTTTTACCAAAGGTGGTTTCCAGATTTCATTTAAATCAGGATCTCATTTTACCCTCCTTTTTTCCAAATCCTAGGTCTAAAGAGGAAAAGTCGCTTCACTCGCTGGATGTGGTGAGAGCGGTCAAGGTTTACTTAAACATGTCAGCTCCTTTTCAGAAAACTGACTCCCTTTTTGTCCTGCCAGACGGTCCTAAGAGGGGACAGGCAGCGACTAATAAACTATTTCTAGGTGGATTCGCCAGCTCATTATCCAGGCTTATGAGTTAAAACGCAGAGTTCCACCTCAATGTTTCAAAGCTCACTCTACCAGAGCAGGTAGTACATCATGGGCAGTGCTCCAGCAGGTGTCTATGGCTCAGGTTTGCAAAGCGCCCGATTGGTCTTCAGTTCATACAACCCCTGGCAAAAATTATGGAATCACCATTCCCTGAGGATGTTCCTTCAGTTGTTTATTGTTGTAGAAAAAAAAAGCAGATCACAGACATGGCCAAAAACTAAAGGCATTTCAAATGACAACTTTCTGGCTTTAAGAAACACTAAAAGAAATCAAGAAAAATAATTGTGGTGGCCAGTAAAAGTTAGATTTATAGAACAAGCACAGGGAATACATTATAGAATCACTCAATTCTGAGGAAAAAATTATGGAATCACCCTGTAAATTTTCATTACAAACACTAACACCTGCATCAGATTAAATCTGCTTGTTAGTATGTAGGTAAAAAGGAGTGATCACACCTTGGAGAGCTGTTGCAACAAGTGGACTGACATGAAGCATGGCTCCAACACCAGAGATGTCAATTGAAAAAAAGGAGTGTTGCACAAGATGTTGGTTGTTCACAGTCGGCTGTGTCTAAAACATGGACCAAATACAAACAACATGGGAAGGTGGTTAAAGGCAAGCATACTGGTAGACCAAGGAAGACATCAAAGCGTTAAGACAGAAAACTTAAAGCAACATGCCTTGAAAACAGAAAATGTACAACAAAACAAATGAGGAACAAATGGGAGGAAACTGGAGTCAACATCTGTGACCGGACTGTAAGAAACCGCCTAAAGGAAATGGGATTTACATACAGAAAAGCTAAAAGAAAGCCATCTCTAACACCTAAACACAAAAAAACAAGATTACAATGGGCTAAGGAAAGGCAATCGTGGACTGTGGATGATTGGATTTCTGTCTTGACGCTTTGATGTCTTCCTTGGTCTACCAGTATGCTTGCCTTTAACCACCTTCCCATGTTGTTTGTATTTGGTCCATGTTTTAGACACAGCCGAATGTGAACAACCAACATCTTGTGCAACACTGCGTGATGATTTACCCTCTTTAAGGAGTTTGATAATCCTCTCCTTTTTTTCAATTGTCATCTCTGGTGTTGGAGCCATGCTTCATGTCAGTCCACTTGTTACAACAGCTCTCCAAGGTGTGATCACTCCTTTTTACCTACATTCTAACAAGCAGATTTAATCTGATGCAGGTGTTAGTGTTTGTAATGAAAATTTACAGGGTGATTCCATAATTTTTTTCCTCAGAATTGAGTGATTCCATAATTCCCTGTGCTTGTACTATAAATCTAACTGTTACTGGCCACCACTATTTTTTTTTTTATTTCTTTTAGTGTTTCTTAAAGCCAGAAAGTTGCCATTTGAAATGCCTTTAGTTTTTGGCCATGTCTATGATCTGCTTTTTTTCTACAACAATAAACAACTGAAGGAACATCCTCAGGGAATGGTGATTCCATAATTTTTGCCAGGGGTTGTATGTTCACCAGGTTTTACCAGCTGGACTTCAGATCTCAAAGGGAGACAGTTTTTGGCCATAGCGTGCTGCAGGCAGCCTTATAAGTCCTGGGCCGGAAGGGGATCTAGGAATACTGTGTTCCCTCCCCTCAAATGCATTGCTTTAGGACATCCCAGATAGTCATTACTGGGGTGCTCTGTGTCCTGTGATGTACGATAAAGAAAAATGGATTTTTAAAACTTACCTGTTAAATACTTTTCTTGGAGTACATCACGGGACACAGAGGTCCCTCCCCCTTTTTTCTGGGATCTTCATTGCTTGCTACAAAACTAAAGGTACTTCCTGTATGGGAGAGGTTATATGGGAGGAACCTTCTTACTATTGGTTTCCAGTGTCCAATCACCTAAAGGTAGCATATAACCCAGATAGTCATTACTATGGTATTCTGTGTCCCGTGATGTACTCCAAGAAAAGGATTTTACAGGTAAGCGGTTTTAAAAATCCATTTTTTGGCTTACCATAAAATCATTTATTTGGAATACTTTGAGAGACATGGTTTCTATCTCTGTTTCAATGATCCACTCCTACTTTGGCTTGCTAACAAAACTAATGCATACGGACAGTGTTTATACTGTGCTGTCCTTACAGCTCTGTTTTGCCAATGTCCAAATTCTCTCCTAAAGGCAGCAGCATAATGTCAGTGTACCTAAATATTAATTGTGTATCTCTTTTAAAGCCTTATTAAAACCAGAACTGATAGATTTTGCAGCTTACCAACCAATTTATTTTTTCAAATTCTTCCCTCTTTTTACCCAGTGATCTTGCCAGTAACATACCTCCTGTATTAGAGTGCCTAAACTCTGGATGAAGGAGAAACAGACCCCTTTTGGACAGCAGGCTGGGGCAAGGGTGGTGTTATGGTGATAGTTTAAAAGTTTAAACCTATAAACCAGATGAGAGGAGCACCATGAGTGGTGATGATTTGGCAAGCATAGATCGTGCAGGGAGTTATAGGCGTTGGTTCACTAGCAGATTTAGATACATTAAACAAACTAACGCCAAAATTCAGCTAACACTTTATAAGCAATTACAGCAACTACAATGTTCCTTTTTGGGATAAAGGTTTCACATATATAAAAGCTGATCATTGTGGGGGCGTGTCCTAGCTATGGAGGAGTGAGGACGTACATCCCCTCAGCTCCGTATCACCACTGCACACAGCATAGCCCTGGAGGGGGATCCTTACCTCCATCGGCTCCTTCAATGTCCCAGCGATTTGCTGCCTTCCTCCCAGCCGTCATGGACAGATCGGCAGGGACAGCTGGAATCTTCAACAGGACCCGCGGACAAGGCCGTGAGGCTTCCAAGATGGCGCAGACCGGGAAGGCCCAGAAGGCCGCAAAATCCTCCCGCAGCTCAGCCTCAGAAGAATGCAGTTTCCCCAGTCCCCTCCCCGGGGTCAGTGAGTGAATCAGCCCCTCCTGCCTCCCCTGCCTCTCCAGATAGAAGCCCTAAAGTGCCTGACTTCCTTGTGGTTGAGGACATCAGACGCCATATTTTGTCCCTCCCCACCAGAGAGGACCTGGAACGCTTCAATAGCAGGGTAGAGAAAGCCTTTACAGAGGACATTACACAGCTCAAGGCTGACACCTCACACCTGGGCGCCAGAGTAGAATCCTTTATAGGAGAGAATTAAGGAAGCTCTCCCTGTCATTGCTATGCTACAGTCTAAATGCCTCATGCAGGATCAGCAGATTGATACCTTTTTATCTGGCCCCCAAGGGCCGGATAAAGGCAATGTTGAGGGCTGCAGTTTGGAGACCACTGCTCTATGTACATTAAATGTAGAGGTCATACACAGAGGGAGGAAGAAGTGAAGGGGTTAATGTGTGTTGATCATTGTACTGAATGGGTTAATGTTCAGATGTGTAAAATAAAGGAGGTGAAGGCTTTAATACCCAGCTCACTAGAGACAGAAGAGTGGGGCATGGGCAAAAAAAAAAAAATCCCATTATGATCTTCTTTCCTCATTCATAGTCACTATGACCTCTCTTCTTCCTCGGCTGTAAGATGAAGGGGAGAGATCAACACTGTAAACAAGAGCATGTGATTGCAGTAATGACCACATTGAACCCAGCCCCTCGGATCACCTCCATACAGTGTCCCATCTAATGACAGCTTGGTAAACCTTGATTACTGAGCAGAACACCCGTCTGCTAATTATCCAATATTGTTTATAAACAGCACTGGGTAAATATGGAGCCTCTAATCCATACGGCAGTAGAAAAGGGGTAAATGTACTCCAAGAAAATGATTTTGCGGTAAGTCAAAAATCCTATCGTATCAAATTTCTCAGTACGCATCAGCAGTGTTAATTCATAGCATGTGCACAAACACATTTTAATCAGTGTGTGGCCATCTCTATTTGACCGAAGGTGATAATTAGATTGACTTCTGTCGAACAAACATGTTGGACCACTTTTGTTGATCAGCAGCTGCAATCAGTCAACTGCTGTCGCTGATCAGTGTGTTCAGACAGCATCGGGTTCCATTGTCAGAATGCAAAGTCCAGATGGGGGGGGGGGATCTCCATCCTCCTTGTTTTTGTGGGTGTGAGGAATCTATTGGCTTTTATTTTTTGTTTAAAAAAGTTTATATCCTAGTTATCCAATATTCCGTTATGTTTTTGGAAATTAGGAGAACTGTGATTACCAAACTGGTATTTAGTACACCTATAGAAAATCTTTTGTATTTATTACATGATACAAATTGCCGAGTTGCCATTATAGGCAATACAACATTTTGTTACTTATCCTACCCAACTGTGAAACTACACTGCTAGATAAAGTTGGATATATTAAACACTGCAGATTCTTACCACGGGACATCAATGCCAAGTTGCACTGTAAATACCATTTTGGAGTAGGACTACCATTTTACCGTTACTTGAGAAACTTGGAGCTACAATGTTAGAGGTGTGGCTGAGATGGCATATTTAGCACATATAATAGCTACAGTGCCTTGAAAAAATATTCATATCTCCTTGAAATGTTCCACATTTTGTCATGTTGCAACCTGAAACTTAAATGTAAATGTGAAGTGAAAGTAAAATGATAAATGGTTTTTGAGATTTTTTACAAATATTTGTGGCATGCATTTGTATTCGGCCCCCTTTACTCTGATACCCCTAACTAAAATCTAGTGGAACCAATTGCCTTTAGAAGTCACCTAATTAGTAAATACAGTCCACCTGTGTGTAATTTAATCTCAGTATAAGTACATCTGTTCTGTGAAGCCCTCAGAAGTTTGTTGGAGAGAACAAACAACATCATCAAGGCCAAGGAACACACCAAACAAGTCAGGTATAAAGTTGTGGAGAAGTTTAAAGCAAGGTTAGGTTATATTAAAAAAATAAAATCATCCCAAGCTTTTGAACATTTCACAGAGCACTGTTCAATCCATCATCCAAAAATGGAAAGCATATGGCACAACTGCAAACCTACCTAGACATGGCCGCCCACCTAAACTGACAGGCCAGGCAAGGAGAGCATTAATCAGAGAAGCAGCCAAGAGGCCCATGGTAACTCTGGAGGAGCTGCAGAGATCCACAGCTAAGGTGGGAGAATCTGTCCACAGGACAACTATTAGTCTTGCACACCACAAATCTGGCCTTTTATCTAAGAGCGGCAAGAAGAAAGCCATAAGAAGTCCTGTTTGCAGTTTGTGAGACGCCATGTGGGGGATATGGCAAACGTGAAAGAAGGTGCTCTGGTCAGATGAGACCAAAATTGAACTTTTTGGCCAAAATGCTATGCGTGGCGGAAAACTAACTGTACACCCTGAACACACCATCCCCACTGTGAAAGATGGTGGCAGCATCATGTTGTGGGAGATGCTTTTTTTCAGCAGGGACAGGGAAGCTGGTCAGAGTTGATGGGAAGATGGATGGTGCCAAATACAGGGCAATCTTATGCCGCGTACACACGAGCGGACTTCTCGTTGGACTGAGCTTTGACGGTCTTTCCGATGGAGTTCCGCTGAAAGGGACTTGAGTACACACTATCACACCAAAGTCCGTTCGTTTAGAACACGATGATGTACGACGGGACTAGAAAAGAAGTTCAATAGCCAATAGATGCCCTTGCATCGTTCTTGGTCCATCGGACTAGCATACAGACGAGCGGTTTTCCCGATAGGAACTGAGTCCGTCAGAAAGATTTGAAACGTTCTATTTCTAGGTCCATCAGAATTTTCGAAAGAGAAGGTCCGATGAAGCCCACACACGATCGGAATGGTTCCGTCTGACCTTTTCTGCTGGAAAGTCCGGTCGTGTGTACGCGACATTAGAAGAAAACCTGTTAGTCTGGAAAAGACTTGTCCTGCTGGAGGGTGAGCCTCTCGCTCAAGGACCCTAAACATGCAGCCAGAGCTACAATGGAATGGTTTAGATCAAAGCATATTTATGTGTTAGAATGGCCCAAGCAAAGTCCAGACCTAAATCCAACTGGGAATCTGTGGCAAGACTTGAAAATTAGTGTTCTCAGACGCTCTCCATCCAATCCAGAGCTTGAGCTATTTTGCAAAGAAGAATCTACAAAAATGTCACTCTCTCTAGATGTGCGAAGCTGCTAGAGACATCCCCAAATAAACTTGCAACTGTAATTGCAGAGAAAGGTTGTTCTACGAAGTATTGACTGGGGGGCTGAATACAAATGCACGCCACACTTTTTCACATTTATTTGTAAAAACAATTTGAAAACCATTTATCATTTTCCTTCCACTTCAATTATGTGCCACTTTCTTTTGGTCTATCACAGTGAGTGTTAAACTGTGTGTCGTGTGAGATTTGCAGGTGTGCCATGGGAGTTTTTAAAAATGCTTAAAATTGCTAGCGTTTTGAAACCTTGAACATATCGAAAGAATAAATGGTAAATCAATGTTGCAAACGTTAAAGTAACGTATATACATATGTAATCTCTATCAGTCTGTCATTCATTGGTTCCTTTCGTAACGCGAGACTTGTGTGATATCTCGGAAGAACTCGATCGTTCTAATTATATTATAATAATAATGGAGACTGTTCCATTCCAAATTTGATGCTTATAAAAGTTTTTTCTTTGTTTAGCAATGGAGAAATACTTAAAGTGGAACTTTAGTAATTTTTTCATCTTTCCTTCAATTGAACCTTCTGCCCTTGCTGTGTACTCATTGGAAATCAAAACTATAATTTGTTGGAAGTAAATACCTTATTCTCTGTACTTCCTCTTTCTTTGAAAAAACACACAGGCGTTTGCTGTTTCCTGCATTGCAATGTGCACCACAGTTTGCTTACTGCACAGGCACAAGACTAGGAAGTACATATTGAGTAGCCGGTGTTTCATCAGATTAGACGACCCATCAGAATGTAACGGAACTGACGTTTCGTCACCACCATGTTGCTACACCCCGCACTCCTCCACAGTAGGAATAAACTGAGAAGGGGACAAGCGGACATCTTGTTACACCCACTGGAGTCTTGCATTTTACACTTATTTTTTAACAGTAAACTGAGTTTATATAGTGAGATACAGTACTTGGAACTCCGTGAGAATGTTTAGATGTTGAATTTTAGAAGCAGCAAACTTCTGTCCGATTCGCAAACCTGTGAGATCTGCAGGCTTGCCGCTGCTTTTAAAGTTCAACAGCTAAACAGTCAGATGGATTTCTAAGTACTGTATTTCACTATATAAACTCAGTTCAGGTGTGCCATGGAAATTGTTAGATCCTTTTTGGTATGCCGCAATACAAAGTTTGGGAAACGCATAAAATCCTGAAAAAAAAAAAAAAAATGTACGTTTTTGATTGTAACATGATGACAAAATGTGGAAAATTTCAAGGGGTGTGAATACTTTTTCAAGACACACATTTTTGGCAACACTCTTGAATGGCAAAATTTTATAAAGAAGCTTATAAATTAGAGATTATAACAAAAGGAAAAGTATTTTTAAGATCTTCAAATGCTAAACTGGGCGGCACAGTGGTGTAGTGGCTAGCACTCTCGCCTAGCAGTAAAAAGGGTCGCTGGTTCGAATCCCAACCACGACACTACCTGCCTGGAGTATGCATGTTCTCCCTGTGCCTGCGTGGGTTTCCTCCCACACTCCAAAGATATGCTGGTAGGTTAATTGGCTTCTGTCTAAATTGGCCCTAGTATGTATGAATGTGAGTTAGGGACATTAGATTGTAAGCTCCTTGAGGATAGGGACTGATGTGAATGTACAATATGTATGTAAAGTGCTGCGTAAATTGACAGCGCTATATAAGTACCTTAAATAATAAACTGTTTTTGTTTTTTTTTAACCTATCAAACTTCTTTGGTTATTTTTAACACATACCGATCTACAAGTGCTAATCATAAATAGCAGGGGTTGGTTGCAATATACCAGCAGTATTTTAATGTCGCTCTTCTCGGGGAAATAATTTGTCATGTATGGTAAAGCCTGGTTACGGGTCTGCATGAGTGTAAATAGTGCAAAGTAAAACATATTACTGTAAAGCATTGCTTATAATTTTTTTTTTTTTAATGTTTGTCCCATGTGAAGCTGAAAATGATCTATCTAGAAGTCTATAGAGTAAGCTCATAAAAAGACTTGATTGTCTGTCTTTATTTTTTTTATTTTTTTAAGTTCCAGTGGTATTTTTTATTTATTTTTTTTTCTTCATCTGTGTAACATTTAAAACCCTTTAGAAACTTTAGTCAATGCAATAAGGTCTGTCTCCACAGGCATGCCCTTGCATAAAAATTCTGTGAATTTTTGTCAGATCAATAACCCACTGCTAAATGAGGAAGATAGATTTGTAACACGATGTGCACTTTCTAAAGAATGTAGAAAGGCAAAGACCGCAGATATATATGTAAAACTTATGTAGGGAGATTTCTTTCATCTGTGTATCATCTGAGGCTGTTCACTTCACTGGGTATAGGAGAGGGTTTACACTCTCCACTCTAAATTTGTTGTCCATCTAACACTCTCCCTTCCCCCAGACTGACAGTGCTGCTGTCTAAAGTTGCCCCTGTGCTCATCCAGAGCGCTTTATTGCAGGAGGTGTGTTACTGGCCTCAACAGGTGAAAACAGAGGTTAAAAAAAAACAAAAAAAAAAACAAATGCAGCCACTGTGTCTAAGGATTGGTAAGCTGCAAAATATTCATTTTTTCTTTGTAATGCTGCTTAAGTGCATCTCCTTTTCTTGCTGCCTATTTCCCTATTGAGGAGATTCAGCCTTCTATTTAATACTAGTGTCTCCAAGAAAGTGACAATGGGCAAGAGGGGAGCTCATCACTTTGGGAGATTTCCTCCAATTTTCTGTAGAGTTTCTAGCATGGAAACACCAATGAGTTGTGATTAATTTTTCTTGTTTTTAAGAGGTGTCTATTATTTATAATGGACATTTTTTATGGAATATAATAAAAAGTAAATTTTAAAATTCTGTTATTGTTAGGCGAATTATTCTAGGAGGAGGTTTCAGCACCTATAAAGTCCCAATCCTTCCTTGTTTTGTATACTAAATTTATGGGGATGTCGTGCTGATCTTCAACTTAGCTCATGTTCTTTTTGACGAAACTTCTAGGATTAAAAGCGAATGTAAATTTTCCTACTATACTTTTTATACTGCAAAAATAAAAAATAAACTGGCAGGGATTTTAAGCCTTCCCTGCTCCTTTCAACGCTAAGGCCTCATGCACACTGGACGTTTTTGATGTTTTTACAGCAGCTGTTTTTGGCTGTAGATTTTTTTTTTTTTCTACAGTCACTAAACTCTCCATGTTATCCTATGTGTTCATGCACACATAGGCTATTATCAGGAGTTTTGGGCAGTGGCGTTTTTGAGCAGTAAAAAAAACCCAAGACTAGTGGGTTCTGAGAGACGTTTTTCAGCTATAAAAACACTCTAACGCTGATAAACGCTCAAAAACGTCGCTTACCAGTGTTTAACGTTTTTGATCCATTGAAAAAAAAAAGTTTTTCTTCAAAAAAAAAATGCTAACGCTAAAAACCGCTTTTGCAAAAAAGTTGAAAAACTCACACTGCAAAGCTACTGACGTTTTTATAACGTTATTTTAACGTCCAGTGTGTATGTGGCCTAAATATGGTTATAGATACCTTTTTTGTTTTGGTAGTTTTTCTTTTCTTTTTAATCATATTTTTTCTTGGGCTGTCCAGCACCAGTCATCAAGGGCCACAGACCACACAAGTTGTTGGACTGACACAGTGATGCTTGTAAATGTCCTTTCTTAAATATAACCATTACATGAAAATGTAGTCACTGGATGTGTTTTATATCTACTTAAATTTGAGAGCTGTTGCTGGTTTTTGCTCACTCCACTTTTTCCAAATTTAACTTTACCTATCCTGGCCATGCAAATTGCAATCAAAATAATGTTGTGCCCCTGCCCCAGTGATGTCACATATACCCTGAGATGTTAGTGTGAACATTCATGTACACAAGATGCCAGAGCTCTGAAAGCAGGTGAAGGGAGTATGGCCAGAAAACCATGAAACAATTGAGTTTAAAGGAATGGTGAGCTCTGAGCAGCCTTGTTAATGTTATAGATCTAGGATTAGAGACCCTTTCAAGTCATTATTCTCTGTTAATTACAGAAATCCTAAGCCTGTGGGAGGAACTTGGCCCTTGAAGACTGAGTTGGACAACACTAATATAAGGTATTTTTGAATGGCGATAGGTTACTTTTCTGTTCAGCTAAGTTTGCCCTGTACTACTTGAACATTGAGGTCTATTGTTAGGTTTTAGGAGAGCTAGGGTTGTCCTACCTGGTTGGCATTTTACATTTATAAAAATATGGCAGTTTTTTGTTTTGTTTTTCTCTAGAGTTGTTGGGGCAATCCCAGTTTCCCTATTAACTGTAGCTGTGCATTACTTTGTATAATCTGACACTACTTGCTGCCAGTGTGTGTAGAATATTTTAATAAACTTGTAAATTCTTTACATAATGTTTCAGATGTGTTTTTCTGTTATAAGTTGATGCAGTTAGAAAACGAAATGTATTTAATAAAAGCTTCAAGTAATGCTTGAAGGTATCTATATTGGGGGAAGATGTATGTAAGCACATTCTATCTTTTGAGATTTTTGATTTGTATTCACCTGATATGGCATTCATATAGTAAAAAAAAAATATGTGAAATGTATCATTGTTCTATTACCAACAGTGTGCTTCATGGAGGGTATGGCAGGGTATGCAAGAGCTTACCCAGGTTTAAAGGTTTGCGCATATTTTTGGAGGAGACTTTCTAATTGCTATCATACTATTAAAGAGCATCTATAGTTAGAGCAGTAGTAAAAAAAAAAAAAAAAAAAAAACCTGCAAGGTAAAGGTATAATGTACTAGTATGCATCACATACTAGTTCATTTCAGAGACTTCCCTTGAAATGAAGCCTTCCAGCAGCGCGCTGTCACCGCTGCAGAGGCCTCCATCTTCACCTGGTCTTCCTTCTGCTACCGCTTGAACGGCTGAGCTGTGATGTCCCTCCCACATCACAGAGCTCTGAAGGAGCGGCACGGGTATGCTGTTCCTACAGAGCGCATGTACCAGTGACTTCACCGGCTGCTGCTTCCTGGAAAATTTTCTAAAAGGTGCATGTTTAAGAGATCTTTATTATAAGCATACCTGTAGGTAAAAAAAAGTTTACTACCGCTTTAATACTGGCAAGGTGCAAGGAGGGAGTGTAACTACTTTCCATCATTTTGAACTGTGGCACTTTCCTTTTCTCTGACTGGGAGACAGAGTGGAAAGGTTTGAAAAGCACTGGCTTATGTATTCAAATGCTTTGGTGTTCTGCATACATAAGATTCACTAAAGTACTTGAAGCAAATCCAGTTTCTACTCCAGGGTTGCTAATGTACTGCAGCTAAAGCTCCCCATAGCTGGATCACAATATGGCCAGGTCAGCACAAACCAGCCAAATTTTAATCCAGCTGTGGCCATTCCAGTTCATGAGAAGCTGATCTTTCAATCTGCTTCTCTTGAACAGGCTTTTTGGAAACATTTTCTTCGATCAGCAGGAGTCTCACTGTCAGAATACAATGACACAGTGGGGTGGATCCCCCCATCCACCTCAAATGTGTGGATGGAGGAGTCTGTTCAGTTTTTTTTTTTTTTTTTTTTTAATTCAGCTAGTTGCTGAATGGAAAAAAACTGAGCCATGTATGGTCAGTTTAAGTGAATGGCAAACAGAAGGCCTGGTGAGGTAGGACAGGTCTCCCGTATGCATTTCAAGGCTTAACTACAATTGTTTTTACTGGAGTTTATCATAAATTATGTGCTTTTTTTTTTACCAATTGCAGTGAGCATTTTTGTCAAGTTTTTAAGATAGAATAAACCACAAATAGAAAACTGGAAGGAGATGGTGCTAGCTACCATGGTTGTTCCTTAAATACGTGAAGCAGATCTGAAATAAGCTTTGAGCTGTACTAAAGTTAATTTTACAAAAAACACATTCAAATCTCAGTTATTATAACTAACCAAGGGTAGCAGTTTCACCCCTTACAGCATCCTCCTTCCCTCCTTTGACAGTGTCTTTCCCAGCCTCAGCATTTTTGTCTTCAATTATCTGATTTAAAGCTTTTAAAGGACAACTGCAAATGATTCATTTTTTCTTTGGTGGAGGGCAATTGACAAACATGGGGTATGAAGATTTACACTATATTGCCAAAAGTATTGGGACACCTGCCTTTACATGAAATTTATTGGCATCCCAGTGTTAGTCTGTAGGGTTCAGTATTGAGTTGGCCCACCCTTTGCAGCTATAACAGCTTCAACCCTTCTGGGAAGGCTGTCCACAAGGTTTAGGAGTGTGTCTTTGGGAATGTTTGACCATTCTTCCAGAAGCGCATTTGTGAGGTCAGGATGTTGGACGAGAAGGCCTGGCTCGCAGTCTCCGCTCTTTTTCATACCAGTGGTGTTCTATCGGGTTGAGGTCAGGATTCTGTGTAGGCCAGTCAAATTACTCTACCCCAAACTCTCTCATCCATGTCTTTATGGACCTTGCTTTGTGCACTGGTGCACAGTCACGTTGGAACAAGAAGGGGCCATCCCCGAACTGTTCAGACAAGGTCGGGAGCAAGAAATTGTCCAAAATATCTTGGTATGCTGATGCCTTAAGAGTTCCCTTCACTGAAACTAAGGGGCCAAGCCCAGCCCCTGAAAAACAACCCCACAACATAATCACCCCTCAGCAAATGATTTGGACCAGTGCACAAAGCAAGGTCCATAAAGACATAGATGAGCGAGTTTGGGGTGGAGGAACTTGTCTGGCCTGCACAGAGTCCTGACCTCAACCCGAGACTGCGAGCCAGTCCTTCTCGTCCAACATCAGTGCCTGACCTCACAAATGCGCTTCTGGAAGAATTGGTCAAACATTCCCATAGACACACTCCTAAACTTTGTGTGGACAGCCTTCCCAGAAGAGTTGAAGCTGTTACAGCTGTAAAGTGTGGGCCAACTCAATATTGAACCCTACGGACTAAGGCTGGGATGCCATTAAAGGTCATGTGCGTGTAAAGGCAGGTGTCCCAATACTTTTGGCAATATAGGCGATTTGCCTATTGAACCCAAATGAAATTTGCTGCCACCAATGTGCTTACTATAGTTGCGTTGGCCACATTAACCTCAATGGAGATTTTCAACACACCAACTGACACTTCTAGTTTTGCTAAGCAAAATCAGGAGAGTTATGAAATAATACTTTGTAGTGTCTAATCGTCTTCACAGGTATGATCCAGAGGATAAATACATCCAAACATGATTCCTTACATTAATAATATCTGAGGGTTTTTTCTGCTTTCTGTGGTCTTGCACTGTGTATACCATGGATGTAGAACAAAATTATGCCTGTAATCAAGGGTTTTAAAACTGAATTACACTAGTTGGTAAAATTCTTTGCTTCTCTATCCCATGACTATTTGTGGTCTATTTATTCCTAGTATGGCATAGAAACATATCACAGTGGTCCTACAAAGAACAGCAAGCCTAACATGGGGACTTTCCAGAAAACTCACCAGGCGTATTTATATGTATATGTTTTAGGTCTGGTGCAAGTTTACCTTCATACTCACCGAGTTACCATGCTGACAGAGACATGTTCGTTAGCACAGGTAAGCCAAGGTCACATAGTCGAGGATCACTGTTGTGTTAGCAAAGGTATCTTCAGTATGGCTGCCTGTTATGTTGTAGGAGAGCGCCCTTTTGAGTGTGACATGTGCGACATGAAGTTTGTTCAGAAGTATCATCTGGACAGGCACAGACGGGTCCATAGCGGGGAGAAACCGTTCAAATGTGAGAGATGTAAGCAGGTATGTCTTTTTTTTTTTTATTTTTTTTTTTTCTGTCAGCCTCAGCCTTGTGTATGCAGTTTTTCAAATTAGACAAAATGGAAAATATGTGCAATTTGCGGTTTCCTGGGATTTGCACTTGTGCAGCATCTGAAAGGGATTTCCTTTGGTCTTGGTGTTAAAGCGTAACTCCTATTTGTTGATGAAAAAAACATTCCCCTCTGGGTAATCTATGTACATTGCAAGGATTTTAACAAACTTTGTTGCTGATTCCTACCTTTTTGTTCTGAAGAAATCACTGTTTGTTCCTCTGTGCCCCTGAGTAAGTCTAATAGGATTGCCTAAAATCAGATTTGTATCTTAGAGCAGACTTCTGGGAAAATCAGAGAGCCAATCACCCAAGCAGGAAAATCTTTCTAAGGGGTTGTTCTGTACACATTCTGTGTACAGAACACCTCCAGGTAGCCATATTGCATTGCACTATACAGAAAATTACAGGGCTGCAGATTTTTAAAAATAGGTCATTTTTAATAACATTCAATTACAATATGACTTGTGTCACAATTGTGTATGCTATATTATTTTATTTTGCTTTTTTTCCCCTTGAAAGTGGAGTTATCCTTTTTAAAGTGAATGTATAGTAGTCGAGTAAACTGGATACATCACCAATGAGTATTTTGTAATTTCATAATCAACCAGCAGGTCGAGCCCAAGGCTGTTTTGCACATTTTGCCAGACTTTTGTTTACCTGCCTTGCTGAAAGTATTCTGTTTACAGAGGTCAAGCTTAAAGGGTTACCAAACCTTCTGTTATTTAAAAAAAAAAAAAAAAAAGTCATACTATCCTCCTCTGTGCAGTGGCCCTGAACCTCCTCTTCTGGGGTCCCTCGGCGGCGCTCCTGGCTGCTCCTCTTCTCGAATGCCCCATCGGAGAATCGCTCTCCTTCGGGACACCCGTGCGGCCGTGCTCCCTTGTCCTGCTGCGTTTATTGACACAGACAGCAGGACTTGGCCCCAGCACCCGCGTCATTGGATTTGATTGACAGCAGCGGGAGCCAATGGCTGCGCTATCAATCTATCCAGTCAGGACACGAGACACCGGCTAGAGCTGGTGTGCTCATCCCCTGGGCGAGAGAGAACAGGTTCAGGTAAGTAAAACGGGGCGTCTGGGGGGCTGCTGCATGACGGTTTTTCACCTTAATGCATAGGATACGTTAAGGTAAAAAAACACGAGGGTTTACAACCCCTGATGCAGACAAAATGACACCTTTACACTTCTCTGCCTGCTCCTGTTTAGATGGCTATACAGAGTTTTTAGTCTGGGAGAGAATCTGAAGAGAGGTGGCTACTACAAATTGGAGCAATGCGGTCAGAATAATCGCTTTGTAACTAGCCTTTAAAAAAGGCTAGCAATGACAGTCGCTGTATTTCTCTCATTGCAGATTTACTTTCATGGGAAGATATTAAGAGGCCAGTTTTTTGTTTTGTTTTTTTTGTAATTTTGGCAATTGCTGGCTAATTACATCATTCGTCAGCTTCTTCTAATGCTGATAGACTCCATCGGCAAGTATATTGCCCCCCGTGATCCTGGCTTTGCCACTACAACAGGCATTTAAGGTGGAAACCCATACTTTGTTGAATCTTTCATCTACACTATACTGGTTAGATAATCTAAAGCCCCATACACACCATTAGATTTTCTGCAGATCTTTGTCTTCAGATTTACCAAAACCAATTAATATGAGGTCAGACCTTAAGATTTCAATTTGTATGCCAGTAGGCAGGCCCTTGCACTACGTGGTTTTGGTAAATCTGAAGACAAAAATCTGCAGAAAATCAAATAATGTGTATGGGGCTTTAGGCAGAGGAAGTGGGGTTTAGCAATATAAAGGGGAGACTTCCTCAAATGGAGTCTTTCAGAGATAAAAGGAGCAGTGAGTGACTCAAGATTAAAAATATCAATAACCCTTTAAACCTTAAATTCAGGAATAATATGACTTTAAATGGGTAATTTGGGCTAAGCTGGTCCTTGTATTCATTTATAAAAATAGAAGTCTTCCTATGAATAACTGAGCAGTGCTCAGCCCAACTTAAATCTGTTCCTGAAAACAGAATGGGAAACCTCCATCCCGCTTTCGCAACACATCGCTGTATACTGTAGTAAGCTGATGCTACATATATTTTATACAGTGCTGACAGCCTCTGCTTGACCCATGTGGAGTTGCTTTACTAAAACTGGAGAGTGCAGCATCTGATGCAGCTCTGCATAGAAACCAATCGGCTTCCAGTTTTTTTGTCAAATCTTAATTGAACAAGCTGAAGTTAGAAGCTGTGATTGGCTACTTACGCACAGCTGCACTAGATTTTGCGTGTTTTAGTACATCTGCCCCAGTGTTCCCTTAAAGTCGAATTCCTGCTTGACACAAACTAGCTTTAAAAATGCTCCCCCCCGCCCCCTTAATTTGGCTTCCCTGTGTCAGCCAGTGGCGGCTGTATTGGAGAGGAGGGTACGCCGGCAAGGAATGGGCCATAGGAGCCTAAGCGTGATGTCACAGCTCCAGGCTTCACAAGCCGCTGTTGGCGTTCTCTCCTCTCCCCTGCAGTCGCTGCTGGCTGATGTGAGATCACATGACCAGAGCGGGCTGAAAAAAAAAAAAAAAAAAATATATATATATATATATATATATATATATATTTTTTTTTTTACACAATGGTAACGACTAAGCGCTAACATTTGCGCGAAACACGTCTACCTCTTTGTCCACTGCTGCCTCTGTCAACCACTTGTCATATGAAGCTTCAATAAAAGGATTTTTGGAAGTGCAGCCATCCGGAATTATATCTTTGTTACACAGCATGTGAGCTGGGCTAGCACCGGACTAGTGTGTGTGTGTGGATTAACCAGAGACTCACTCACCTGGAGCTGCTTTTCTTGTTTCATCTTTTTTACACAGGTTAGTTAGCGGAGCTGTTGGGAGGGGGTAGGGGGACATTTTTCAAGGCTAGTTAGGTTTTACCTGGAATCCCACTTTAAGACAACAGTTTTTCACCATATATCTAGTATTCTCTTGAATGTTTAGTTGTGGTTACTGTTTGAATAATCACAATTTGCAATTTTTTTTTTCTCTTTAAGGCTTTTTCAAGGACGGACAGACTCCTGAGACACAAGAGGCTGTGCCAGGGCAACCGTCCACCGAATGCCGACACAGAGCTTGTTGTGTAGCTTGCGGTTTTAGCTGTCCATTCAGTGTCCAGAATTTTTGTTCACTCAGGACATAATTCCACCAGTACTAGGTCCCAATATCTTGAGAGAATTACCTAAAAGGACAGGTGACTGATAATTGGGGGGGAGGGCATTTTATCTGTGATACAAATTTCCTATTGAACTGAAGTCTAGATGACTGAATTTATACTGCAGTCTTGTCCAGCCATACATGGAAGAGTGAACGTGAAAAAATGAAACAGCCAAGGATTATTTATGCTTATTCAGGTAAGCATTTTCTGCAACACTGGCAGAAAAAAAAGTTGGACTTTGATGTTGAGCACAAATTCATGGAGATTTCCGAGCTGAATTAATATTATTCGTATGTAACTTTATAGCTAAATGATATCCCTAGGTTTTAAAGGTGGCTATACATTTAGGTCAAACCACCTGATGCACATTGGCCAGTCTGAAATCAAAACTATTTTCACAGGATATGTGTAATATCCGAGCCTCACGCACCCAGGGTGATTATTCTAGATCATCAGGGGAACATTATGGAAACGGTTGTAAAATCGTAGGCTGAACAGTTTCTCTATAAATGTTTACATCAATCTGTAAAATCTTGTATTTCTTTTTGTCGAGATGAACCAATGCCCTCTAAAGGGCATCACTTAAAAAGAAAAAAAAAGGTGCAGGCATTGCATCCCGGCAGCAGCTTTGGTTTTAATCCCCGACCAAAATACACACTTGAATGTCAGAGATTCTAATTGGCTTAAAGCTGCTCTCCAGACGTTAGTGAACATTACATAGTTAATTTGGACCAATCTGGAACCATTTCCTTTACGAAGACATGCATCGGCTCCTGGCACTGTGTGCAGCCTGAGCTATGTACAGTATACAGCTCTGGCAGCAGGACAGGAATGCGCTTTATACAGCACACACAACCCTGCTGTATCTGTTAAATAGTTCATTTGGGCCAAACAAACTAAAGTTCACTAAAACCTAGAGAACAGCCATAAAGTGGTATTAAACCCAAAAGCAAACCTTTATATTGCAGCTTACCTATTCTTAGATGTGATGGCTGCATTAGTTTTTCATTTTTTTAGGCTTTCTTTGTTATTTTCACCTTGTGATCCAGCCAGTAAGTCTGTTGGTTTTCAACAGAACAAAGTCTCCTGTAAATGTAGCCGTTAGAGTGTGGAGACAAACCATTTACCACTGATAGAGGTGCTTATAATGATCAGCTTTTATTATTGAAAATCCTTTATCCCAAAAGTAAACAACTGTTGCAGTATCTGCTTGTGTAACTGCAGTGTGAGCTAGAGTTTGGATTTAGTTTGCTGGGTGGACTAGCACGTTTAGATAAACTTACACTCCCCTCCCTCCAGATTGACAGTTCAGCTGTTCAGAGGTGCCCCTGTGCTCCTTCATCCAGAATGGAGGCACTCTAATACAAAAGGTGTGTTACTGGCCAGATCACCAGGTAAAAACAGAGGCAGAAAAAAGCCTAAAAAAAAAAAAGCTGCAGCCACCACATCTAATGATTGGCAAGCTGCAATATATTAGTTTTGATTTTAGATTTAATACCGCTTTAAGCTTCAGAACTTCTTTGTAGTTATGGTGGTTGCCTGCCTTCTCCTGCTTCCGCACATATTCCTATTGGCCTGTCAGGCAGCCCATTATTATGATGGACCAATAGGATTGTGTGGGAGTGGTAGGAAGTGTTCAACAATACCCAGAAGTGTCAGAGTTTAGCTAGTTTAGAATAGCCGAGACCAGTACTGGTTGTTTCAGTAGCAACCAATCAGATGTGTCAAACCAGAAATGGAATATATTGCAGCTTGCCAATCCTTAGATGTGGTAGCTGCATTAGCCTTCTTTTTTTTTTTTTTTTTGGCTTTTTTCCCTCTGTGATCTGGCCAGTAACACTCCTCCTGTATTGGAGTGCCCAGCGCCATTCTGGATGAATGAGCACAGCAGGATTGTCAGTCCAGGGGGAGAGGAGTGTAAGATGTACTAGCCGATTTAAATATACTAACAAATTTAGGCCAAACTTTAGCTCACTATGCCGTATCACAAGCAGCTACATCAACCGTTTTTATTTTTTTCGTTTGGAAAAGTTTTTGTAAGCGCCCCTGTTGGTGCTAAATTACCTGATCACCAGTTGTAATAAAATAAAAGAGAGCCTAAAAAAAAACGAATACAGTCATCTCATCTAAAGCCCCGTACACACAAGAAAAATGTCGGGAGACATTTGCTGGTACAAAGAATACCAGCAGACATTCTGCCCATGTGTATGTCGGTCTGTCCGACAGAAGCGGGCCTTTGGAAAACTAGCAGCCGACCGACTCCCAATCAGCGCCCCTAGCCAATGGCAGAGAGCGCTGATCGGAGTGTTCTGGTAGGGGATCCATCCCCCTATCAGAACACAACACCTCAGTGGGAGGGATCGCTGAACTAACTTCGCATGGGTTAGTACAGCGGCTCCTGACCAGAGCTGTCAGTTTTTTCATGCAACCTGCGGGTTTGCACGAAAAAAACCTTGTGTGCCCGGCTTTAGAATTGGTAAGCTGCAATATAATGTTTGCTTTTTGGTTTAGTACCACTTTAACATGGCATTGTCTTCTTAATAAATCCTTTTTTTAGGCTGCTGGTACTTTAAAAAATCTTTACGTTCCTTTTCTTCTGTAGCCCTTTTCTTGTTAAAAATACTTTCCTTTTTATTAATTCTGCAAATACTGTACAAAACAAAGGTGTCTAGTTTGTCTATAATCATGTAACTGTTTTAATATTTTGTCACACTTTTCATAGTTCTTTTATGTATTTGGCACAAGGGACTGTTCAGGACCAAGAAGATTTCACACAATAGATAATTGCCTGTTTTATGTTTTTAGTGTGCTATACCTTAGGTATGTGTCTGTTTTTTTGGGGGGGGTTTTTTTTTTTGTTTTCTATTTTTCCCCCTATATTCCCCCCTATATTTTGGGGGAAATTCAATGTTAAAATCATTGTAGTTTTGGAAGGAATGACTGTAGACATTTTTGAAGTTTTTCGTTTGTTACTTATTCCTATGTCACCGTAGCTCAAGTTTTGGCCATTTTATAGGTTTAACTGCTCTAAAATGGAGCTAGGAACAAAATAAAAAGGGACATATATTATGCTGCCTCTTACTGGTTACAGCAGTTTTTGTTTTTCTGAGTCCCCCTATATATAATAGTTTAGTTACCTGTTGATCCTGCCAATTGATCCAGTTTCCCCCCACTACCTGTAACAGAGTGGGGTCCATTCTGCAGTGAAATCTCACAGCAGCATTTCCACCCTGAGCTAAATGAAGCTGAACTCCAGGCGGATATAAAATACATCAATGCATGTCTGTGTTCATTAAAACCCAATCAAATGTATTTGTTTAAATGCAAGCAGTGCTCACCTAAATCTGATTTAGTATGAGCCTCTTGCAGCACCCTGTAAGCAGGGCTCAGACTGGGAAAGGGAGAAATAACACATGTAACAACTCAATTGTGCTGTACTGCTTATGGGCTAACAAGGTAGGGGGAGAGAGAAAGAAGCATGACAGAAAGATGAGCTCATCAGTCTTCTGCTTCTCCCTTCCCTGTCCAGTCATAGGGTGGCAGAGGAACAATAAGGCCCAGTTCAGATATATGCAGATTGGAATGCGTTTTGAAACGCATCTGATTTGCATGACATGTGAACCGAACCGACTTTCTATGGAGCTGGGTTCACATATGTCCAGGCCGGCCGCAGTCCGTTTTGAAAAAAAAAAAAAAAAGGGTCCTGTGCTTTTTTTCAGTCCAGTTCAGGTGCAAATTCAAGTGTCATACACTTTAAAAATCCGCACCTGAATCGCACCTTAACCAGTGAACAATATTGCACCGTACTCCTTTTAAAATTAAAACAAATTAACCGTGCCGAGCCTAATTGTAAGTGTAACTGCAGTGTCCAGAGTCTCACTGGAGACTGAAAAAAGGGGAACTCACCCAGAAACAAATGTCTGTCTGTACCGGCATTTCCCTGACAGATGACAACACTCCGGGGAGCATGTCTGCATTGACAGCGACCTGAATTTAGTGGTGCCTTCCTAGAGCTGCCGTGTTCCTTGCCATTAGCCTGGCCAGGCTCCCCTTAGTACTTTTGAGTCCTGGATTGCAGATATCCCAGCAGTCTGTGTCCTGCTACACATCCCTGCCCTTTCATTGTTTTGTGAGTGCATTTTATATACTGTATATACTCGAGTATAAGTCGAGATTTTCACCCCTTTTTTTTTGGGCTGAAAGTGCCCCCCTCAACTTATACTCTAGTCACCGCTGTCTGCCTACATGATCAGTGTGTCATGCAGGCGGCCAGCGTGTGCTACCATTCGGCAGCCTCTCACTGTTCAAAAGCCGCTCCTCCTCCACGTCTGTGATAGGCAGAAAACTCCATTTCCCTGCAGCCTACCACGGACATTCTCTCATCCTCGTCCATGGTATGAGGATGAGAGAATGTCCGTGATAGGCTGACTGCTGGGAAATGGAGTTTTCTGCCTATCACGGACAAGGAGGAGGTGCGGCTTTTGAACAGTGAATGGGCGCCGAATAGTAATAGCACATGCTGATGGTGGATACAGAGCGGCACACGGAGGCATGCACAGGACACAGGTAAGATACACACATGCACACAGGACACATGCACACAGGACACATGGCACACAGCTGCAGATGTGCATTGTTGACCCTCTTTTTCCACTTACAGTAGCTGCTGCATTTCTCACCCTCGTCTTATACTCGGGTCAATAAGTTTTTCCCATTTTTTTTTTTTGTGGTAAATTAGAGCCTCGACTTATACTCGTGTCGACTTGTACTCGAGTATATACCGCATTCTTTTAATACATTGTTGCATTTTAATACTACAATATGAGCTCCCCTGCGCTGAATTTATTGTTTTTCTTTTTGAGGACTAGGTGCGACCAGATGATTGAACATCTACAAGCATGTGAATTAGCAGTGACTGTTCCAATAACCACATGCCTGCTACGTTTTTTTAATTTCACTGTAGTTCAACCACATGAAGCTACATTAGGTGGACTTCACTGGCAGGATCAGCAGGTATCTGTGAGACTTTGCAGGAGGCCTAAAAGAAAGCCGTTAGTGCTGCAAAACATTTTTTTGTTTAAATAAATGAAAGTGTTACCTTAAAGCAGGGTATAAAGCATAGGAGGTTAGGTGCTGATCAAAAAGAGGTCAAATGTACATGTCCGTGAATGGTGCATGGTCCCAGAATAGTCCTAAACTGATATCAAATGCGAGCAAGATGAGCGTGATTGCAAGCTGCTTATTGTCGCAAGTCCAATTCTGAATTACTGAAAGGTGCAGCTGGAATAGGGGGGATGGAGTGGAAGAACCAGGACTGTCTCGGTGATATAGGAAGTAGATTGCCAATTGAACCCACTAGTTTCTACTTAAAACTGAAATATCAGTTTTTAGTGGCCTGACCCATTTAATATATAAGCTTTATGTGTTGTTAACTTGTTAAATGAGCCTGTTATGTGTTACTAAAACAACTCCTGCCTTCTTTAATGGTCATTGATGAAGAACATGACTAATAGCATGTTTCACTTACTCATCAGATGTGGCTGCAAAACGCATTATTTTTTAATGTTTTTACTGTGTAATGATTACTGTATTTATTTATTTTGATAAATACATTTTTAGCTCATTACCTTTACTGCGTTTATAAAGCTACTAAACTGAAAGAAAATGTTGCTTCATGTAGTGGCAGATAGTAATACCCACATTCATATGCCAAATGTATCATTTAAAGTTGAACCTAATTTGGATGGGGATATAATTTTTTTTAATTGTAAATGAACTTTGCGCTCAGTCAAGCGTCAAGTGCTTTTGAATGTAGTGGTTCCAGATTGCTGTTACCTGGCAAATAGCAGACGTGGAATACATTAATACTGTTGCACAGAATCTGTATAGAATTTTGTGTTCAGGGACACGGAATCATTTTGTGTTTGTATTACAAAAAAAGAAAAAAAAAGTGGATACATCTGAGACCAATAATGTCCTACAGCTTAGGTAGCCTTATTTCAGTTCAGTTTTTGAGACCATCGTCTCTCATATTGCTAACTCGTTTGGTATATTTTTCCCTCTGCTGGTTAGAAAATGCATTGCATCTTTTGGAAAATGTGCTGCACTGCTTGGACCTTGAAGAATGGGGTATATCCTCAAAGCTTGCTCTGAAAATTTGGATGTTGGTGCAGATAAAAAAAAAAAAAAGTATCACAGACAGTACTTGGTTTTTCTAGAAAATGGGAAACCAGGTGCATTTGATGGAAGAAAAGGAATCATAATGGTGACATGTAGTATAATTGTGTAGTAAATATATCCAGGAACAATCCAAATGGATCTAGGGTCACCGGTGTATGGTGGAGTGTTAATCACTGCACCTCTCCCCAGTTAATGCAGGAATGTGAATGATTCTTTAGTTTTTTTTTTGTTTGTTTTTTCAAACAAGTATATTGAAATATAGAAAAAAGTATTGTAGAAATAGACTTATTTTTTGTAGAATACTAATGAAAGTTCAATTTTTTTTTATATATAAAATCTGACTACTTTTGGCTTAAGTGGACTTGTTGTTTGTACACATTAGTCAGCCACTTTATTTAGAGAATCCAGTCTATCAATTCACTAAAAAAAAACTAAATTTTGGTAAACCAGTAGACCAAAATGGCTGCCTCTTTGTAAATAAATAACAGGTACACTTAAATGTCTGCTTATCTGTAATAAGTCATTTATTTCTTTTATTGCAGTATTGTGTGTTGTATGCCTGTTTTTTTTTTATTCATTTTAAATAACCATGTATGATATTTTGTAAAAAAAAATAAAAAATGAAAAGTGCCATGACATTTCACAATAAAATTAACTTATTCTTTAGATTGGACAGCAAATACATCACATCAACTGTGAACCTTTTTAATCAGCACTTCTGAATGATGTATAATACGCAGGCTTACGGTTTAATGCGCTTTTCTCCAATGAGTTGAGGGCCACACTCCCCCTTGTTGCTCTCTTGCTGCTGCCATCCTGCCCTGGTCCTCTCCTTGGTCTGAAGACTCTTCCATTGGTCAACCACAGATGACAGAGACACAGAATTTACTTTGTCCTGCCACCTGGTTCTTACTCCCCAGCATCTGATAGATGCCAGGATTGTACACTGAGCTGTGCATGAACTAGTTGGTGTACAATTGGAAGAAAAATTGTTAGCAAGCTAGGAAAGATGTTTTGGAACAGTCTCTCCTACTATAAAAACTATCTGCTACCAATTTTATCAAATTGAACTTTCTTCCACTTTAATAACAACAAATCTAAATGGTAGCCGTCACTTTAAACAAGTTGTTAGTTGCTTGCAGGATTTAGTAAACTTCAGAGCTGCTTGAAACTTGATTGAAGCCTGCTATCAGCTTGTTTAAATTGACAGCCAATTGGATATGTGTTAAACATCCTCAAGAGTGGAGCAGAAGGGTGCTTCTAAGCTGCCTGAAGCTCGTTGAAAACTTTGCAAGTGCTTTATAAAAGCTAAGGCCCCTTTCACTCAGGCGGACTGATTGGGTCCGCCTGTCAGTTTTTTAGGCAGACCCATCCATTGCCCTCTATGGAGTAGCGGATGTAAATGGACATGTGTCTGTTTGCACCCGCCAAAATCCAATTCCGTCCGCTAAAAACAGATGGATGGGGGCTCGGATGACAGTCAGATGGTAATGGACCACCCATAGAGGAAAGCAGGCTGTGTCCATTCTGCATAAGCAAAGCAGAGACTGACTTGTCATCCGACTGATCAGTGGATAGATTCCCTGCTGAGCAGGCAGGGTGTGCACCCGTGTGAAAGAGCCCTTACTGTGCAATCTGCTCCTAGGTCTTAGAGTGTACCTTCTTGGAGAAAAGCATGTAGGCTTCAAATGTGGAGCTCTTCCTAAAATGTTTGTTGCCTGCTTATTATGCACACACCGGTTTCAGCATGTTTTTGAGCTGATCTGGAAGTATGGAGACCATGAAAGGTGTAATTAGGGCGGCTAAGATGGAACACAAAACACATAGAGGAGAGCAAAAAAATCTCAGGAAATTTAAGTATGTAAAAAAGGGAGGGCAGACCATATTGGCCCCATAAAGAATGAGGAAGGACATCTGGTTACAAAGGATGGGGAGATGGCAAAGGTATTGAATTTATTCTTCTCAGTCTTCATGAGGGAATCAGGGAGACTTTAGTAACCAAAACTGCAGTGTTTATCCTCATGGCTAACAGAGGACAGAATTAGAATTAGACTTGGGAAACTTAACATTAATAAATCACCGGGACCGGATGGCTTGCACCGGAGGGTATTTTGGGAACTCTGTCAAGTAATTGCCAGACCATTGTTCCTAATTTTTACTGGCTGGAATGGTACCAGCGAATTGGGGAAAAGCCAATGTAGCACCAGTGTTTAAAAAGGGCCCTAAATGCACCCCTGGGAATTACAGACCAGTTAGCCTAACATTAATTGTATGCAAGCTCTTGGAGGGAATGATAAGGAACTATATACAATATTTTAGTAATGAAAACTATCATTAGCAGTAATCAGCATGGATTCATGAAGAATCGTTCTTGCCAAACCAATCTATTAACCTTCTATGAGGAGGTGGGTTGCCATCTAGATAAAGGAAGGCCCGTAGACATGGTGTATCTGGATTTTGCAAAAGCATTTGACACTGTGCCCCATAAACGTTTACTGAACAAAATAAGGTCTGTTAGCATGGACCATAGGTTGAGTACATGGATTGAAACCTGGCTACAAGGGTGAGTTCTCACAGAGTGGTGATAAATGGGGAATGGTCAGGGGTGGGTAGTGGGGTCCCACAGGGTTCTGTGCTGGGACCAATCCTATTTCATTTATTCATAAACGACCTGGAGGATGGGGTAAACAGTTCAATCCCGGTATTTGCGGACAGCCTAAGCTAAGCAGGGCAATAACTTCTCTGCAGGATGTGGAAACCTTGCAAGAAGATCTGAACAAATTAATGGGATGGGCAACTACATGTCAAATGTGGTTTAATGTAGAAAAATTTAAAATGATGCATTTGGGTGGCAAAAATATGAATGCAATCTATACACTGGGCGGAGAACCTCTGGGGGAATCTAGGATGGAAAAGGACCTGGGGGTCCTAGTAGATGATAGGCTCAGCAATGGCATGCAATGCCAAGCTACTTCTAACAAAGCAAACAGAATATTGGCATGCATTAAAAAGAGATTAACTCCAGGGATAAAGCAATAATTCTCCCACTCTACAAGATTCTGGTCCGGCTGCACCTGGGGTACGCTGTTCAGTTCTGGGCACCAGTCCTCAGGAAGGATGTATTGGAAATGGAGAAAGTACAAAGAAGGGCAACACAGCTAATAAAGGGTCTGGAAGATATTAGTTATGAAGAAAGGCTTCAAGCACTGAACTCATTCTCTCTGGAGAAGAGACGCTTGAGAGGGGATATGATTTCAATTTACAAATACAATACTGGTGACCCAACAATAGGGATAAAACCTTTTTGCGGAAGGGAGTTTAACCAGACATGTGGCCACTCTTTAAAATTCAAAGGAGAAGTTTAACCTTAAATTACGTAGAGGGTTCTTTACTGTAAGAGCGGCCAGGTTGTGGAATTCCCTTCCACAGGCGGTGGTCTCAGCAGGGAACATAGATAGTTTCACAAAACTATTAGATAAGCACCTGAACAACCACAACATACATGGATATACAATGTAATACTGACACATAATCACACACAGGTTGGACTTGATGGACTTGTGTCTTTTTTCAACCTCTCCTACTTTGTAACTATGAAGATCAGAGTAAATTCAAAACAACTTATCTGCTTATTTTGTTCTGGGTTAGCGACTTGACTACACAAAGGTAGAGCATGACAGCCAGATAATCAGCATTTGCAGAATAAGAAGTCAGGACTGGAAGCTTCCCTGTATTTTTCAGGAAGATTTACATTAACTTAACATGTACTAATTATTGCAAGCCATGCTCATGATTGGTAGCCACAGATTTTGGTGAGCATTTTAACCTTAAGCCTAGGTTCACACTGATGCGGGTTTGAAATCGTGCGAGTTCAGCTGAACTTGCACGATTTCTATTCAAATCACCCCCGGAAGTCACCAGAAGTAGTACAGGAACAACTTTTGGGAATTGGTGCGGCACCGCAAAGTCGGCGTCGCACTGATTCGGACCGCGCTATTGCTGGCAATAGCCACTGATTTGGCATGGGATTTGACATGTCAAATCGACCCAATGTGAACATGGGCTTAAGGTCAGTTGTTTTTTAGGTGACATATGTGCAGTTGGATGTTGGTTAATGTTGGCCATTCACTTTACAATTTAATGGTGGTTTAATGTTGGCCATTCACTTTTACAATTGCATTCTAAAATCTTTAGGGTTACCAACAATTGGTACTGCAGGGTCTGTCTGGATACAAAATGAATGCATTGTTTAGGTTGGCTCTCATGTTACACATATGGTAAATCAAAAGGGAGAGTGTAACGAGCATGGGGCAGCTTGCATCCCAACTTTCAAATCAAATCAACCTAATTTTTATGCATCAAAACGTGTTCAAAATCTTGTTCTTTTTCTTCAAAAAAAAAAAAGCAACCACAGTAGAAAAGCCCTTCTCCTGCCAGTAAAAGTCCCTTGCTCTCTCTAGGCAAGCCAGCAGTCTTTCTGCAGAGGTCCGACAAGCCTATTACAAATTCAGAGCTGCATGGAAAACTAGCTGTGACTAAGCAAGAGGTGTTGGACCTCAGGCATAAGACCACTGCTTTCATACAAAGATCCAAAGGGTCCTCTCTACAGCATACTAGGAGGCAGGCTTTGCTTTTCAGGCTGTAGCTTTCTAAAGAAATCAAACTGTAAAGCTTTGAGCAGCTTTTAAATTGTTGCACCTGGATTATATAGCAGATTTAAACGGACAGCTCTATTGGTCTTCAAGGTGTAGAGGTCTTCATCTTTTAATGCTGCAGAATATGACCATAGCTTCTGGAAGGAGGATATAGTTAGGTCACTGCTAGGCTGCAGCAGCAAATTTCATGTGGATTACAGGAGACTCTGTCCATTTCAAGCTCCGATTATGGTCATTTCAAGAGCAATGGTCTTATATGCTTCCCATAACTGATACAAAATGTAAAGATGACTTCTGTGCTCTTTGCCTTCTCTGCTGCTGGTATGTGCTTATTTTAAAGTATTGCCCCCTATGTTCATTTTATGTCCAGTTTTTTTAAATAACATGCTGTACACCCCCCCCCCCCCCCCCCCAACCACCAGTATGACTACATTTATATGTGCATATGTATATTGAGAGCATAATAAAAAAAAAATTGACACCTTGGGCTAAACCACTGGCTACAAAAGCAGAGCCATGCCTAGATCAAGGCTTTTAATAGACTTTATTTCTAAAACTAATTCCCCTTATCAGTTTATTTTTACATGTGTTTTACTACATTTAGCAGATTTTTGTTTTGTAGTTCTGTAACACTGCGGTCTGTTGTACTTTATTTTTTGCTTTCTACTGCAAGTGTGTTTAGAATATTTAAATAAAGTTGTTTTTTAATATAAATTCTAAGTATTTTGTGTATTTTTACTTGACTGTATTTTTACTTTACTGATTATACTAACATTTACTATTTTATGTACAGTGTGTGTATGATATGTGTATATTTTATTTGGAACTAAAAACAAAAGCCACGTACTCTGATACTTGCTTTAATATGCACCCTTGAGCATATGTAAAATTAAACATATTTATTACATCTCTGGAATACATGCCCATTTTCCCACACTACAAGTACAAAAAAATACAGAATGTGTTCTACATGCCGTTTGACATGGCAACACAGCTTTGAATTCCTAAGTGTATGGTGTCAGCCCTGCCTACTTCACTACTGAGGTCACAGACCTATCCTCATCTCCACAATCCCTTCTGCACAGGCAGAAAGCACCAGAAGTGATCCGCTCACAAGTTTTCTGGCAAAATAAACAGGTATTTGTTGCACTTCTAAAAACCAATTTAAAAAAAACACTTATTAGGGCAGACCAAAAGGGAGCAAATAAGAAAAATTTTCTTATCGTACATCACAGGGCACAGAGCCATAGTAGTTACTATGTGGGTTATAGACCTTCAGGTGATGGACACTAACACGCCCTAAATTAAAAAGTGCACTCCCTATATAACCCCTCCCACTGGTGGGAGTTTTTTCGCCAGTTTCTAAGGTGTTGGTCACGAGTAAAGATGTGCTGTGCTGAGCTCCAATCCTTGTTGGGGCTAGCCATGCAGCTGGATCCATTCAAAGTGTCTTTTTGGCCGAATTGAATGGTACCTGGGCCTTGTATCCAAAGAAACAAGGTCTTGCCTGTAACGCTTCTCTTTTAGAGAGCTGGACCCGGGATCCAGTACTTTGTTATTAAGGCCATAAAGTTTTACTGTCGGAGGTGCTATTACAGGTTCAGGATTGTGGGTTTCCTCGAGGATCACCGGCTCCTGAAGGTTTAACAGAACCCACCATGAAGGGTGAAGATTGGGTCTGTTGGTTTACCACAGAAAACCCTGTGGCTGGAAAGGTAAGTGGAGTTTTCTAAGAAATTTTTAAAATTTTCCTATGATTGTCTCCTTTAATTTAGTAAATGCTGTCATGCCTATGTGTCACCACTTGGGGCTGTATTGAGCACTCACCTTCTCAGACGCTGTGTCTTGGAAGCTGCAGATTCTTCTTCCTCCGGCCAATCAGCAGACCTCCGGTAAGTCTGGGGGGGGTTTCCTCTCCCCACCAGACACCCTCCTGTGCTGGTTTTCTGACCCTCTTCTTGGGGGAGAAAGGTTTTTTAAAAAAAAAAAACCAGCGCAAATGGCACGCTGCTCGGCGGCTTCCAGACCCCCCCCCTCGCCATTTCTGCTTCCCTCCCTTGGATCCCATAGGATCTGGAGCCTGCGCTCGGGCGGGAAAGAGCTCTTTTTCAAAAAAGAGGGGAAGGGCCGTAGATGACGGGGGTGGGGCTTAGCGCGGCGTTGGCGTCCTCCAACATCCAGCGCGGGAAGGTATGTTTTTTAAAAGGCACCATTTGTGCTGTTACATGCTGCTGGAGGGACACAAGAGCAAAGGTGAAACGGATGTTTTGTTTGCATATAAGAGTTTGGTGACACAGGCATTCCTTTTACACATTGACTACTGCATCAGGCTGAGCATTAATAGCAGTAACAGAGCTGGACTATTGCTCAAGCAGTGGATGCATTGCTTCTGGTAGTACCTCTACTTTGTAGATCGGGCTATGGCAGAAGGGGGGGGAACACCTCAAAAAGGGCTCTAGAAAGACTTTACAGTCACACGGAAGCCTAGATCCATCTCAGTAAATATGGCATCCTCCCCTGAGAGTAATATGGCTGGTCAGAGTGAGCCATCAGGAGGGGCAAGTGTTGCAGCTGCTCTTAACACTGCAGCCCCTGTGTATATTACTAAGGAGGTTTTTTTTCTTCAACCATTTTAAGCTTGAAGCAAAAATTGATGCTTTAATCGCATCCCAGAATGGGACTAAGTGTAGCAGGTTCCCGTCCATTGCTCAGGACCCTCATGCTGTGGAAAATGGAGCGAGAGATGATGGTTTTCTCCCAAAGGACCAGGAAGAGGCTGATGTCTCCTCTTCCGAAGAACCTGATCCGGAAGGATCAGGTTCGCAGGAAAGGTACAATCTCTCACTGAATTGGTCTGCTCCACATTTTTTCTGCCAGTAATGCAGTCAGTCAATGAGCCCACTTCTGGTTTGGGGTCTCCAAAAAGCCTCCCCAATCTGTTCATGCTTTTCCTGTCCATTCATGGCTAAGAAAGCTTATTCTGATAAAGTTTTTTTTTCCTCCGAAAAAAGTTTTTCAGTGCTTTATCCTATGGAGGAAAAGCTTTATAAGAAATGGGGAATTCCAGCAATTGACGCTGCTATATCCTCTGTAATCAAAAACCTGACTTGTCCAGTAGACAATGCTCATTTGCTAAAGCATCCAACAGCTAAAAAGTTGGAGTTCCTTTTTTTTCGCTCACAGGTTCAGTCGTTCAACCGGCGCTGGCAGCGATTGAAGTATCTCAGTCCTTATAAGACCAGTTTATAGAGGTACTGAAAGATATTCCTGATCAGCAGGCCCAGGATTTGGCCGGGATATAAGAAGCGTTGTGTTCTACAGTAGATGCTATGAAAGATTCTATTCTCTAGGCCTCACGGCTCATGCTAGGGCTGGTACATGTGCGTAGAATCCTATAGTTGAAAAATTGGTCAGCTGAAGCGCCATGCTTGAAGCTCTTGACCAGTTTCCCTTTTCACGGTGAACGGTTATTTGGAGACGATCTGGATAAGTATATCCAAAGCATTTCTAATGGGGAAAGTTCCCTTTTTCTGGTTAAGAAGTAGTTTAAGCATTTTTTTCTTTTAAACGTGCTTCTTCTCCAGTGCCAGGGGCATCAGCCTCCAGGCAGTCACGACAGCCTCCACCATCAGGTTCAAGAAGTAAACCTCAGGGTCAGTCCCAGGGTCAAAGAGGACCTGGGGGAGGAAACCCACAAAACAAAATACTAAAGCCTCCTTAAGGGGCGCCCCCGCTTGCTCGAGTGGGGGGAAGGCTTCTACAGTTTTCAAGGGTCTGGCAGGAACAATGTCAAGACAGAGGGGTGGTTTCCTAAATTTCTTTAGGTTGCAAACTAGAGTTCCGAGAGTTCCCGTCTCCTCGTTTTCTCAGATTAAACGTTCCCAGAAATCCAGTGAAAAAGAAGTCTCTTTCTAGCTTTGGACATCTCTTGTCTCAAAGAGTGATATCGGTGGTCCCCTTGGAAGACCAAGGTTTAGGATTTTATTCAAACCTATTCACGGTTCCAAAACCAAACAGGGATGTCAGACCCATTTTAGATCTCAAACATCTAAACCGGTTTTTGGATATCCGTTCTTTTCACATGGAGTCAATCCAATCAGTAGTCTCCATCCTACAAGGGGGAGAACTTCTGGTGTCAATCGACATCAAGGATGCTTATCTCCATGTGCTGATTTTCCCCGCTCACCAGAAATTTCTACGGTTCGAGGTAGAAAATCTTCATTTCCAGTTTGTAGCTCTGCCTTTCGGTCTAGCTACTGCACCTAGAGTGTTTACAAAGGTCCTGGCTCCTCCTTTAGTCAGGTTAAGGGCTCAGGGTATAACAATACTAGCCTACTTAAATGATCTTCTCTTGATAGATCAATCGGTAGCCCACTTAATCCAAACTTTGGTAATCGCAATCAGCTACCTGGAATACCTAGGTTGGATTCTCAACGTAGAGAAAACCTCCTTAAAACCATAAAGGAGTTTGCAGTACTTGGGGCTGATCATAGATACAGCTCAGAAAAGAGGGTGTTTTTTTTTTCCCCTAGGTAAGGATCAGTTCCATAGGGAACTGATTCAGTTGATTAAAACAAAGAAGAATCCTATTTAACATTGCATGAAGTTGTTGGGAAAGATAGTGGCTTCTTCGAGGCCGTTCCTTATGCGCAGTTTCATTCAAGACTGCTGCAAAACAGTATCCTGTCAACTTGGAACAAGAAGGTCCAAGCTCTGGACTTTCCAATGCGTTTATCCCCAAAAGTGTGTCAGTGCCTCAGTTGGTTGATATCCAAGAATCTTCAAAAAGGAAAATCCTTTCTACCAGTTACCTGGAAGGTGGTAACAGATGCCAGCCTTCTGGGCTGAGGAGCAGTCCTGGAAGAAGCATCTGTCCAAAGGAAATGGTCCAAATCAGAGATGACCTTGCCCATTAATATTCTAGAGATTTGGGCAGTACGCCTGGCCCTCGAGGCCTGGACGCTCAAACTTCAGAATTGTCCTGTCAGGATCCAATCCGACAGTGCCACAGCTGTGGCCTATATCATTCACCAAGGGGGCACAAGAAGTCGTGCGGCCCAGAAAGAGGTGAATCATATTCTATCTTTGGCAGAAAACAACATTCCTTGCCTATCAGCAATTTTCATTCCTGGGATTTGAATTGGCAGACGGACTACTTGAGTCGCCAACAATTGTTCCCGGGAGAATGGTCCCTTCACCCCTACATCTTTCTGTCAATACGCCAAAGATGGGGAGTTCCGGATGTGGATCTGTTTCTGTCCAGTTTCAACAACAAGATCGACAACTTTGTGTCAAGGACAAGGGATCCAATGGCATATGGAACATATGCCTTGTTTTTTTCCGTGGGATCAGTTTTTCACTGATCTATGCGTTACCTCCTGTACTGCTGCTTCTGCGCCTTCTCGCAGGATCAAGCAGGAAGGGAAGGAGGTGATTCTTGTGGCCCAGGAGATTTTGGTTTGCCGAGATCATAAAGCTGGCGGTAGGGGACCCTTGGACCCTACCACTATGGCCAGACCTTCTCTCGCAAGGTCCGGTATTCCATTCTACTTTTACAATCGCTAAATTTAGCGGTTTGGTTATTGAGACCCACATTCTGAAAGATCGTGGGCTGTTAGCTTTCAGTAGTTTCTACTTATGGTTAATGCTAGGAGGCCGGCCTCCAGAGTCCTATACTATAGAATCTGGAAGGCTTATGTCTCCTGGTGTGAATCCAGAGGTTGGCACCCCAGGAAATATATCATAGGTAGGATCCTTGAATTCCTACAGATAGGATTAGAAATTAAGCTGGCCTTGAGTAATATCAAAGGCCAGATGTCGGCCTTATCGGTCTTTCTTTTCAACGACCGCTTGCTTCTCACTCTCTGGTTCGTAACTTTATTCAGGGGGTAACGCAGATTAAACCCTCCAGTTTGCTCCCCCCTGAACCCTGGGGACTTAATTCTAGTCCTGTCGGCTTACAGAAGCAACCTTTTGAGCCAATACGAGATATTCCCTTGGTCCTCTTGACGAGGGAAAAAATAATTTTCTTGGTTGCCATATCTTCTGCAAGACGAGTATCAGAGTTGGCTGCTCTTTCTTGTAAAGAAGTCCAAATGCCTTCATTTCCTTTTGGTAGCCTGGTTGGGGATCAGGTTCCCAACATTCCTTAAATACTTTCTTGTAAAGAGCCATATTGGTTGTTCATAAGGATGAGGTTGTATTGCGGCCTCATCCTGAATTACTACCGAAGGTAGTATCGGGTTTTCATTTAAACCAGGATATTGTTCTGCCTTAATTTTTTTTTCCAGAACCTCGTTTTCTGTGGAAGAAAGGTCACTACATTCTCTTGATGTGGTGAGAGCGGTCAAGGTCTATTGAAAGTGACTGCTCAGATTCGTAAAACAGATGTTTTCTTTGTGTTGCCAGACGGTCCTAAAAGAGGACAGGCAGCATCAAAATCTACTATTTCTAAATGGATTTGTCAAGTGATTGTTCAAGCTTATGGTTTAAAGAGGAAAATTCCTCCTTTTCATATTAAAGCAAACTCCACCAGGGCTGTTAGTGCTTCTTGGGCAGTGCATCACCAAGCCTCCATGGCACAGATCTGCAAGGTCACAACTTTGTCTTCTTCAGTCCATACATTTACCAGATTGTATCAAGTAGATGTAAAAGGCATGAGGATATCGTCTTTGGGTGCAGTGTACTGCAGGCTGCAGTATGAGTCCTCTAGTCTGTTGGTGCCCTACTTTTGTTGTGTCTTCCTCCCTTCAGTTGGCATTGCTATGGGACATCCCACATAGTAACTACTATGGCTCTGTGTCTCGTGATGTACGATAAGAAAATAGGATTTTTATAACATCTTACCTGTAAAATCCTTTTCTTTGAAATACATCACGAGACACAGAGGTCCCTCCCTTTTTGGTATACATGTGTATTGCTTTGCTACAAAACTGAGGTACTCCCACCAGTGGGAGTGGTTATATAGGGAGTGCACTTTTTAATTCAGGGCGTGCCAGTGTCTATCATCTGAAGGTGGCCTATAACCCACCTAGTAACTGCTATGCCTCTGTGTCCCGTGATGTACTTCAAAGAAAAGGATTTTACAGGTAAGCTGTTTTAAAAATACTATTACATCTCTGGAATACATGCCCATTTTCCCACACTACAAGTACAAAATAAATACAAAATGTGTTCTACATTCCATTTGACATGGCAACACAGCATTGAATTCCTAAGTATTTGGTGTCAGCCCTGCCTACTACACTACTGAGGTCACAGACCTATCCTCATCTTCACAACCCCTTCTTCTGCACAGACAGAAAGCACCAGAAGTGATCAGCTCACAAGTTTTCTGGCAAAATAAACAGGTATTTGTTGCACTTCTAAAAAACAAAAAACACTTATTAGGCAGACCAAAAGGGAGCAAATAAGAAAAAATTATGGTGGGAATTTATATACACTGAGTTTTCACATCAAATTATGTTCAGGACTGGAAAGAACAATTCATTTATATGAAAGCCTAATATAGGAGTATTCATATGTTCATCAGGCTAACATGATGTTTTTAACTTTTTGTAGATGCTAGAAAATTAAATTGCCTAAAAACTTCCTTTGTCGGCTCTGTGGGACTTTATTGTTGACAAATCCATGCTCCTGAGGCTGGATACCTGCTCTAATTGCGGCATGTTTTATTTATGAAAATGCTAGGGGGGAAGGGTGACGCATACCAGCACATTATGATATTGCCTTGCAGGGTAACTTTTTTTTTTTTTTTAAACAAAGTTTACTACCACTTTAACCACTTGCCACCCAGGCCAATTCTGACATTTCTCTCCTACATGTAAAAAAAATCATTTTCTTTCTAGAAAATTACATAGGACCCCCAAATATATATATTTTTTTTAGTAAAGACCCTAGAGAATACAATGGCGGTCGTTGCAACTTTTTATCTTGCACGGTATTTGCACTGCAATTTTTCAAACGCGTTTTCATTGGGAAAAAAAAAAGTTTTGTGCTTTAAAAAAAAAAAACAGTAAAGTTAGCCAAATATTTTTGTGTAATGTGAAAGATGAAGTTATGCTGGGTAAATGCATACCCAACTTGTCATACTTCAAAATTGCACACGCTCGTGGAATGGCGCCAAACTTCGATACTTAAAAATCTCCATAGGCGACGCTTTACATTTTTTTTACTGGTTACATGTTTTGAGTTAGAGGAGGTCTAGAGTTAGAATTATTACTCTCGCTCTAACGTTTTTGGCGATATCTCACATGTGTGGTTTGAACACTGTTTTCATATGTGGGCGGGACTTACGTATGCGTTCGATTCTGCATGCGAGCACACGGGGACAGGGGCGCTTTAAAAATTTTGATCACTTTCATTCCTATTACAAGGAATGTAAACATCCCTTGTAATGGGAATATGGCATGATCGGTTCTCTTTACAGTGAGATATGGGGTCAATAAGAACCCACATCTCACCTCTAGGCTGGGAAGCCTGAAATAAATAAAAAAATAAATAAATCCCAGCTTCCCAGCCGAGGCGGTGCCGTTTCTTTGAATGCAGAGGCCGGGTGTGATGTCATAACATCGTGCCCGGCCTCCAAACAATCATAGAGACTCCAGCGACCATACAGTCTGCCGGAAATCCCTATGGTAAACATCCGGGGCCGGCGGATCCTCTCACCGATGGAAGCAGTGAATCGGTAGAAGCACCGGAGGGTGGCGGGAGGTGGGGGACGTCCCCTCTCTCCACCCGTAAGAACAATCAGGTGGCGGAACAGCCCCTGCTATGATCGTTCTTATGGTATAAGGAATCGCCGGCTGAAAAAGTTGATATCTGAATGATGCATGTAGCTGTAGGCATCATTCAGATATACCCGCACAAAGTCAAGGACATCAGATGATGTACAGCTGGCGGGAAGTGGTTAAATAAGAACATTATACTGCCCCCTGTAAGCTCTTGCTGGCACACACCAAGAAAACCTAGGGAATACATCTTATTGGTTGACCTGTCATATAGAAAATATAGGGGCCGCCACTCCAGACCTCCTGCTTGAAATGCCTACTCATGCTGATCTTATAGCAGTGATGGCGAACCTTGGCACCCCAGAGGTTTTGGAACTACATTTCCCATGATGCTCAACTACACAGTTAATGCAGCGTTTAGCAGCGCCAGTTTACTGCATCCCTATCTAAATCCTACCTGTATGCCATGCAAGAATGGGTCCTGCTATAAAGAGTAATATACAGAGTGTTCACAGGAAAAATTTATTTAATATGGGAATCTGTGTCTGGTGCATTCATAGGGTATGAAAAGGGAAGCAGAGTGCTTAAAATGATACTAATCTAAAAGAAGAATGGCTGTGCTAATTAATATAACCATTTTAAATTATCATATGTGTTCAAAAAACACAATACATAAGATAACTCCGCATAAAAATATAAATAATGTATAGGAAACTATACCTATCCATACCAGTGGAGAAGGGCAATTGAAAAAAGTCCACATAAAATTCATACACTGCAAAAATTACATGTGTATGAAACAATGTATATATGATTCACACAAATTATTACAGTGCAAATAAAACAATTAAGTGTATAGTTCAAGTATATATGATTCCCAAAAATTATTAAAGTGCAAAAAATAAAACCGTTAAGTGTATAGTTAGAAAGGCCAGGGAAGCAGGAGAAAAAAAATGCTGAAAGGTGAAAGGACGTACGGAGGGAGGACGCTAGGAGTCTGGAAGTTTGGGCATCTTGGACCGATCAGAGACCCAGCAGAGGGTTGTATCTGCAGGTGATAATGACCTTGCTTCTGATAGGAGGTCCACCACATCTGGAAAGGGTCTCCATCTTCTTTTTGGTGCATGCTCCAGGGAGAGGCTTATCCCTCATCCCCCCTGTGGTGCTGGAATCAACCTGTAGTCTCCATCCTTCAGCGTTTTTCTCCTGCTTCCCTGGCCTTTCTTTTCACTTTTGGGAATTGGACTCAGACTATACTTGAACTATACACTTAACTGTTTTATTTTTTTGCACTTTAATAATTTTTGGGAATCATATATACTTGAACTATACACTTAATTGTTTTATTTGCACTGTAATAATTTTTGTGAATCATATGTACATTGTTTCATACACATGTCATTTTTGCACTATATGAATTTTATGTGGACTTTTTTCATTGCCCTTCTCCAATGGTATGGATAGGTACAGTTTCCTATACATTATTCATACCCTTATGCGGAGTTATCTTACGTATTGCGTTTTTGGACACATAATGATTTAAGAGTGTTATATTAATTAGCGCGGCCATTCTTCTTTTATATTTGTTTTTGCATGAGTATTGTATGTTTTTTTGTGTCGCAGCTTTCTCATCGCATGAGTACATTCATCACTATACACTTTTAGTGCAGTATATGCCCCTTTTACTTAAAATTATACTATTCTGCGCTGTAAATGGAGGTATCCAATGAAATTTACCTATGGTAACCAATATCGAATCCCACCACCCAAACCAAAAGGGGATTTGAAGAGGTATAAAAAAAAATGGGGCTTTAAATGTACCTTACAAAAACAATAGACATCCTAAAAATATAATACCAAATTTTATTACAAAGTTTAACAAATATTCACTGCATATACAGTGCGACCAGCAATCAGCTCATCAATTATATCATTCTACAATGTACAATAGTTTAGATATGGCACGTGTGATCAACGCATTTAGCGATCAATATGCTTCCTCAGGATCCACGTCCCAAGTGGGATGATCTCAACATCTCCAACACTGGAGCCCATGCCCCTTCTTCACACAGTACCCCCTAACCTGATGTAATTTTCCCTTACATCCACAAGCAGAGCAACTCCAGAGCATGGAATCTAAATTCAAAAAGACATCTATAGTCTACAGGAAAAAGATGGTATCCTGGCTAAGGACGATTCAAACCATCTCATGTTTTGTATTACAAAATTAGCAAGTTCTTTTTTTTTTTTCTTTTAATCCTGTAAATATAAATAATTTTGAATATTTTAAATGGATCACTTGGAACCTAGCCCTAGATCCTGAAGTTAATGCAAGTTCATGAATCTGATACCAGTTGAAGTCTTTCTGTAGTCCTTTACTGTTATGTTATTAATTTACAGGATTTATTTAGCGCCAACAGTTTACACAAACAGCTCTACAAAATGAAGGCAGACAGTGCAGTTACAATACAATTTAATACAGGAGTCATTGGCTTTGAATGGGCTAAAAAATCTTTTCTGGTTAGTGGAAATGTTTCCTGTTGCCATAGCTGAGTAATGGCCATAACCTTCATCAAAAGTGTCCTCACGCACACTTGCAAAGCTAAGGAAGAGAGGCCTGTTGTAATGTGGAGTGTACAGAATAGTGCAGTAAATCTGTGGTGTCTGTACGCTGTGTGCACAATTATTAGACAAGAGAGTATTTGACCAAATCATCATTTTTATTCATATTGTCTAACTCCAAGCTGTATAAACTTGAATGCTTATTGGATTTAAAGTGTTACTAAACCAACAACAGTAAAATCAGTCTGTATATGCAGCATAGCATGCTTGTTATACTCACTGTGGAACTTAAGGGGTTAATCCTCTGCATTGTGTAAAAAGGCTGTTTTATCCTGTATTACTTGTTCTCAAGAGTTAGTCAGGTCACATGATATTGACATTACACATGTGGGCATGTATACAGGCTATAGTGAAAATCTCCTCTTTCCTGAACTCTCAGCGCTGGAGAAACTTTGCAGTTTATCATGTAACTGTGGTATAAAGATCATCCAAAAAGGTATATAGTGGCAGTATTTTAATGTAAAAAGAAGATTTATAAGCTGTGGGGGTGAACTATTTTCATTTTACTGGGTTTAGTAACACTTTAAGCATGTCAGGTGTATTTGTGTAATGAGGGTGGGTGTGGCCTAAGGAGATCAACACTATATCAAGGTGTGCATAAATATTAAGCAGCTTCTTTTCCTCCAGAAAATGGACCAAAGAAAAGATTTAACTGACTCTGAAAAGTCAAAAATTGTAAAAACTCTTTCAGAGGGATGCAGCACTCTTGAAGTTGCTAAGATATTGGGACTTGATCACAGAACCATCCAATGTTTTGTTGCAAATAGTCAACAGGGTCGAGAGAAACGTGTTGAGAAAAAAAGATACAAGTGGATATAAACCCTCTCCTATACCCAGTGAAGTGAACAGCCTCAGATGATACACAGATGAAACAAATTTCCCTACATAAGTTTTACATGTATATCTGCTCTCTTCATCTTGCTATATTCTTTAGAATTCTTACATCTTGTTAGAATTTTTACTTCCTCATTCAGCGGTAGGAGTGGATGCTTGGCATACACTGTGTGACAGCTGATTGGAGGAAAGGCACCCCCCCTCCACATAGGCAGAGGAACGAAGATACTTTCAGAGCTGTGCTGTGACAAGATAAGCTCTCTGCTAATCCATTTATAGCACCCATCCCAAAACAAATTTCAGGCTGATTTTATCTCCCGTCTCGGGGGAACTTGTCAGAAGTTATCATGCTGATAACAGAGGAACGAAATAGCAGAAAGACACGGGACTCTGTGCTTGCAGGTATATGTGCCTAGGTCAAATTTCCTGAATCAGGTTTACATCCACTTTAACTTAACCAAAGATTTGAGAAGAACCAAACCTGAAGCTACCAGGAACCCATTATCCTGTCATATTCCAGAACTGCGACCTACCTGGAGTGCCCAGAAGTACAAAGTGATCAGTGCTCAGAGACATGGCCAAGGTAAGGAAGGCTTAAGCCCGGCCACCACTGAACAAGTCACATAAGTTGAAATGTCAAGACTGGGCCAAGAAATATCTGAAGATGGATTTTTCAAAGGTTTTATGGACTGATGAGATGAGAGTGACTCTTGACGGACCAGATGGATGGGCTTGTGGCTGGGTCAGTAACGGGCACAGAGGTCTACTTTGACTCAAACGCCAGTAAGGTGCAGGTGGCGTACTAGTTTGGGCTGGTATGACCTTTTGCGGGTTGAAGATGGAATCAAAATAAACTCCCAAACCTACTGCCAGTTTTTAGAAGACACTTTCTTAAAGCAGTGGTACAGGAAAAAGTCTGCATTTTTCAAGAAGACCATGATATTTATGCATAGCAATGCTCCATCGCATGCATCAAAGTACTCCACTGCATTGCTAGCCAGTAAAAGGCCTTAAAGATGAAAGAATGACGACCCCGGTGAAAGAATGTGGGCCCTTCTTAAATGGGAGATTTACGGTAAAAGAAAACAGTACACCTCTCTGAACAGTGTCTGGAAGGCTGTGGTCGTCAACAGAAACTGACAGGCTCTATGAATGGAAAGCTAATGACTGTTATTGAAAAGAAGGGTGCCTATATTGGTAACTGATTTCTTTTTTGAAATGTCAGAAATTGTTATTTGTCATTTTTGAGTTGTTTGTTTATTATTCTCACTTTAACAGATGAAAAAAAAAAAGTGAGATGGGAAAGGTTTAATTTTTCATTTAGTTGTATAATAATTCTGCACACTAATAGTTGCCCTATAATTGTGCTCCTACAGATATCCTCCTAAGAAAGCCAAAACCTCACTTTTACTTTCTTAAATATTCAGGTTTGAGGTTTATTAACATTTTGGATTGACCGAGAGTGCTGAAATGAATCCTCAAAAATACAACTTGACTAATAATTGTGCACACGGTGTAGAACTATATACAGTCATCTAGTAGAAAAGTGAAGGTATCTCTTGCTTGCAGCTGCCTTACACTAAAAAAATCAACAACGCATGTGATCCTCCATCTCTGCAAGCAAAAAAGTAATGTCCTAGCTAGTGGATTAGCATGGACTGCCAGAGAATCATCAGACAGTTCTGAGCTTTCTTATGGGAAGTCAACAAGATCGACAACTTTGTGTCAAGGACAAGGGATCCAATGGCATATGGAACATATGCCTTGTTTTTTTCCGTGGGATCAGTTTTTCACTGATCTATGCGTTACCTCCTGTACTGCTGCTTCCGCGCCTTCTCGCAGGATCAAGCAGGAAGGGAAGGAGGTGATTCTTGTGGCCCAGGAGATTTTGGTTTGCCGAGATCATAAAGCTGGCGGTAGGGGACCCTTGGACCCTACCACTATGGCCAGACCTTCTCTCGCAAGGTCCGGTATTCCATTCTACTTTTACAATCGCTAAATTTAGCGGTTTGGTTATTGAGACCCACATTCTGAAAGATCGTGGGCTGTTAGCTTTCAGTAGTTTCTACTTATGGTTAATGCTAGGAGGCCGGCCTCCAGAGTCCTATACTATAGAATCTGGAAGGCTTATGTCTCCTGGTGTGAATCCAGAGGTTGGCACCCCAGGAAATATATCATAGGTAGGATCCTTGAATTCCTACAGATAGGATTAGAAATTAAGCTGGCCTTGAGTAATATCAAAGGCCAGATGTCGGCCTTATCGGTCTTTCTTTTCAACGACCGCTTGCTTCTCACTCTCTGGTTCGTAACTTTATTCAGGGGGTAACGCAGATTAAACCCTCCAGTTTGCTCCCCCCTGAACCCTGGGGACTTCATTCTAGTCCTGTCGGCTTACAGAAGCAACCTTTTGAGCCAATACGAGATATTCCCTTGGTCCTCTTGACGAGGGAAAAAATAATTTTCTTGGTTGCCATATCTTCTGCAAGACGAGTATCAGAGTTGGCTGCTCTTTCTTGTAAAGAAGTCCAAATGCCTTCATTTCCTTTTGGTAGCCTGGTTGGGGATCAGGTTCCCAACATTCCTTAAATACTTTCTTGTAAAGAGCCATATTGGTTGTTCATAAGGATGAGGTTGTATTGCGGCCTCATCCTGAATTACTACCGAAGGTAGTATCGGGTTTTCATTTAAACCAGGATATTGTTCTGCCTTAATTTTTTTTTCCAGAACCTCGTTTTCTGTGGAAGAAAGGTCACTACATTCTCTTGATGTGGTGAGAGCGGTCAAGGTCTATTGAAAGTGACTGCTCAGATTCGTAAAACAGATGTTTTCTTTGTGTTGCCAGACGGTCCTAAAAGAGGACAGGCAGCATCAAAATCTACTATTTCTAAATGGATTTGTCAAGTGATTGTTCAAGCTTATGGTTTAAAGAGGAAAATTCCTCCTTTTCATATTAAAGCAAACTCCACCAGGGCTGTTAGTGCTTCTTGGGCAGTGCATCACCAAGCCTCCATGGCACAGATCTGCAAGGTCACAACTTTGTCTTCTTCAGTCCATACATTTACCAGATTGTATCAAGTAGATGTAAAAGGCATGAGGATATCGTCTTTGGGTGCAGTGTACTGCAGGCTGCAGTATGAGTCCTCTAGTCTGTTGGTGCCCTACTTTTGTTGTGTCTTCCTCCCTTCAGTTGGCATTGCTATGGGACATCCCACATAGTAACTACTATGGCTCTGTGTCTCGTGATGTACGATAAGAAAATAGGATTTTTATAACATCTTACCTGTAAAATCCTTTTCTTTGAAATACATCACGAGACACAGAGGTCCCTCCCTTTTTGGTATACATGTGTATTGCTTTGCTACAAAACTGAGGTACTCCCACCAGTGGGAGTGGTTATATAGGGAGTGCACTTTTTAATTCAGGGCGTGCCAGTGTCTATCATCTGAAGGTGGCCTATAACCCACCTAGTAACTGCTATGCCTCTGTGTCCCGTGATGTACTTCAAAGAAAAGGATTTTACAGGTAAGCTGTTTTAAAAATACTATTACATCTCTGGAATACATGCCCATTTTCCCACACTACAAGTACAAAATAAATACAAAATGTGTTCTACATTCCATTTGACATGGCAACACAGCATTGAATTCCTAAGTATTTGGTGTCAGCCCTGCCTACTACACTACTGAGGTCACAGACCTATCCTCATCTTCACAACCCCTTCTTCTGCACAGACAGAAAGCACCAGAAGTGATCAGCTCACAAGTTTTCTGGCAAAATAAACAGGTATTTGTTGCACTTCTAAAAAACAAAAAACACTTATTAGGCAGACCAAAAGGGAGCAAATAAGAAAAAATTATGGTGGGAATTTATATACACTGAGTTTTCACATCAAATTATGTTCAGGACTGGAAAGAACAATTCATTTATATGAAAGCCTAATATAGGAGTATTCATATGTTCATCAGGCTAACATGATGTTTTTAACTTTTTGTAGATGCTAGAAAATTAAATTGCCTAAAAACTTCCTTTGTCGGCTCTGTGGGACTTTATTGTTGACAAATCCATGCTCCTGAGGCTGGATACCTGCTCTAATTGCGGCATGTTTTATTTATGAAAATGCTAGGGGGGAAGGGTGACGCATACCAGCACATTATGATATTGCCTTGCAGGGTAACTTTTTTTTTTTTTTTAAACAAAGTTTACTACCACTTTAACCACTTGCCACCCAGGCCAATTCTGACATTTCTCTCCTACATGTAAAAAAAATCATTTTCTTTCTAGAAAATTACATAGGACCCCCAAATATATATATTTTTTTTAGTAAAGACCCTAGAGAATACAATGGCGGTCGTTGCAACTTTTTATCTTGCACGGTATTTGCACTGCAATTTTTCAAACGCGTTTTCATTGGGAAAAAAAAAAGTTTTGTGCTTTAAAAAAAAAAAACAGTAAAGTTAGCCAAATATTTTTGTGTAATGTGAAAGATGAAGTTATGCTGGGTAAATGCATACCCAACTTGTCATACTTCAAAATTGCACACGCTCGTGGAATGGCGCCAAACTTCGATACTTAAAAATCTCCATAGGCGACGCTTTACATTTTTTTTACTGGTTACATGTTTTGAGTTAGAGGAGGTCTAGAGTTAGAATTATTACTCTCGCTCTAACGTTTTTGGCGATATCTCACATGTGTGGTTTGAACACTGTTTTCATATGTGGGCGGGACTTACGTATGCGTTCGATTCTGCATGTGAGCACACGGGGACAGGGGCGCTTTAAAAATTTTGATCACTTTCATTCCTATTACAAGGAATGTAAACATCCCTTGTAATGGGAATATGGCATGATCGGTTCTCTTTACAGTGAGATATGGGGTCAATAAGAACCCACATCTCACCTCTAGGCTGGGAAGCCTGAAATAAATAAAAAAATAAATAAATCCCAGCTTCCCAGCCGAGGCGGTGCCGTTTCTTTGAATGCAGAGGCCGGGTGTGATGTCATAACATCGTGCCCGGCCTCCAAACAATCATAGAGACTCCAGCGACCATACAGTCTGCCGGAAATCCCTATGGTAAACATCCGGGGCCGGCGGATCCTCTCACCGATGGAAGCAGTGAATCGGTAGAAGCACCGGAGGGTGGCGGGAGGTGGGGGACGTCCCCTCTCTCCACCCGTAAGAACAATCAGGTGGCGGAACAGCCCCTGCTATGATCGTTCTTATGGTATAAGGAATCGCCGGCTGAAAAAGTTGATATCTGAATGATGCATGTAGCTGTAGGCATCATTCAGATATACCCGCACAAAGTCAAGGACATCAGATGATGTACAGCTGGCGGGAAGTGGTTAAATAAGAACATTATACTGCCCCCTGTAAGCTCTTGCTGGCACACACCAAGAAAACCTAGGGAATACATCTTATTGGTTGACCTGTCATATAGAAAATATAGGGGCCGCCACTCCAGACCTCCTGCTTGAAATGCCTACTCATGCTGATCTTATAGCAGTGATGGCGAACCTTGGCACCCCAGAGGTTTTGGAACTACATTTCCCATGATGCTCAACTACACAGTTAATGCAGCGTTTAGCAGCGCCAGTTTACTGCATCCCTATCTAAATCCTACCTGTATGCCATGCAAGAATGGGTCCTGCTATAAAGAGTAATATACAGAGTGTTCACAGGAAAAATTTATTTAATATGGGAATCTGTGTCTGGTGCATTCATAGGGTATGAAAAGGGAAGCAGAGTGCTTAAAATGATACTAATCTAAAAGAAGAATGGCTGTGCTAATTAATATAACCATTTTAAATTATCATATGTGTTCAAAAAACACAATACATAAGATAACTCCGCATAAAAATATAAATAATGTATAGGAAACTATACCTATCCATACCAGTGGAGAAGGGCAATTGAAAAAAGTCCACATAAAATTCATACACTGCAAAAATTACATGTGTATGAAACAATGTATATATGATTCACACAAATTATTACAGTGCAAATAAAACAATTAAGTGTATAGTTCAAGTATATATGATTCCCAAAAATTATTAAAGTGCAAAAAATAAAACCGTTAAGTGTATAGTTAGAAAGGCCAGGGAAGCAGGAGAAAAAAAATGCTGAAAGGTGAAAGGACGTACGGAGGGAGGACGCTAGGAGTCTGGAAGTTTGGGCATCTTGGACCGATCAGAGACCCAGCAGAGGGTTGTATCTGCAGGTGATAATGACCTTGCTTCTGATAGGAGGTCCACCACATCTGGAAAGGGTCTCCATCTTCTTTTTGGTGCATGCTCCAGGGAGAGGCTTATCCCTCATCCCCCCTGTGGTGGTGGAATCAACCTGTAGTCTCCATCCTTCAGCGTTTTTCTCCTGCTTCCCTGGCCTTTCTTTTCACTTTTGGGAATTGGACTCAGACTATACTTGAACTATACACTTAACTGTTTTATTTTTTTGCACTTTAATAATTTTTGGGAATCATATATACTTGAACTATACACTTAATTGTTTTATTTGCACTGTAATAATTTTTGTGAATCATATGTACATTGTTTCATACACATGTCATTTTTGCACTATATGAATTTTATGTGGACTTTTTTCATTGCCCTTCTCCAATGGTATGGATAGGTACAGTTTCCTATACATTATTCATACCCTTATGCGGAGTTATCTTACGTATTGCGTTTTTGGACACATAATGATTTAAGAGTGTTATATTAATTAGCGCGGCCATTCTTCTTTTATATTTGTTTTTGCATGAGTATTGTATGTTTTTTTGTGTCGCAGCTTTCTCATCGCATGAGTACATTCATCACTATACACTTTTAGTGCAGTATATGCCCCTTTTACTTAAAATTATACTATTCTGCGCTGTAAATGGAGGTATCCAATGAAATTTACCTATGGTAACCAATATCGAATCCCACCACCCAAACCAAAAGGGGATTTGAAGAGGTATAAAAAAAAATGGGGCTTTAAATGTACCTTACAAAAACAATAGACATCCTAAAAATATAATACCAAATTTTATTACAAAGTTTAACAAATATTCACTGCATATACAGTGCGACCAGCAATCAGCTCATCAATTATATCATTCTACAATGTACAATAGTTTAGATATGGCACGTGTGATCAACGCATTTAGCGATCAATATGCTTCCTCAGGATCCACGTCCCAAGTGGGATGATCTCAACATCTCCAACACTGGAGCCCATGCCCCTTCTTCACACAGTACCCCCTAACCTGATGTAATTTTCCCTTACATCCACAAGCAGAGCAACTCCAGAGCATGGAATCTAAATTCAAAAAGACATCTATAGTCTACAGGAAAAAGATGGTATCCTGGCTAAGGACGATTCAAACCATCTCATGTTTTGTATTACAAAATTAGCAAGTTCTTTTTTTTTTTTCTTTTAATCCTGTAAATATAAATAATTTTGAATATTTTAAATGGATCACTTGGAACCTAGCCCTAGATCCTGAAGTTAATGCAAGTTCATGAATCTGATACCAGTTGAAGTCTTTCTGTAGTCCTTTACTGTTATGTTATTAATTTACAGGATTTATTTAGCGCCAACAGTTTACACAAACAGCTCTACAAAATGAAGGCAGACAGTGCAGTTACAATACAATTTAATACAGGAGTCATTGGCTTTGAATGGGCTAAAAAATCTTTTCTGGTTAGTGGAAATGTTTCCTGTTGCCATAGCTGAGTAATGGCCATAACCTTCATCAAAAGTGTCCTCACGCACACTTGCAAAGCTAAGGAAGAGAGGCCTGTTGTAATGTGGAGTGTACAGAATAGTGCAGTAAATCTGTGGTGTCTGTACGCTGTGTGCACAATTATTAGACAAGAGAGTATTTGACCAAATCATCATTTTTATTCATATTGTCTAACTCCAAGCTGTATAAACTTGAATGCTTATTGGATTTAAAGTGTTACTAAACCAACAACAGTAAAATCAGTCTGTATATGCAGCATAGCATGCTTGTTATACTCACTGTGGAACTTAAGGGGTTAATCCTCTGCATTGTGTAAAAAGGCTGTTTTATCCTGTATTACTTGTTCTCAAGAGTTAGTCAGGTCACATGATATTGACATTACACATGTGGGCATGTATACAGGCTATAGTGAAAATCTCCTCTTTCCTGAACTCTCAGCGCTGGAGAAACTTTGCAGTTTATCATGTAACTGTGGTATAAAGATCATCCAAAAAGGTATATAGTGGCAGTATTTTAATGTAAAAAGAAGATTTATAAGCTGTGGGGGTGAACTATTTTCATTTTACTGGGTTTAGTAACACTTTAAGCATGTCAGGTGTATTTGTGTAATGAGGGTGGGTGTGGCCTAAGGAGATCAACACTATATCAAGGTGTGCATAAATATTAAGCAGCTTCTTTTCCTCCAGAAAATGGACCAAAGAAAAGATTTAACTGACTCTGAAAAGTCAAAAATTGTAAAAACTCTTTCAGAGGGATGCAGCACTCTTGAAGTTGCTAAGATATTGGGACTTGATCACAGAACCATCCAATGTTTTGTTGCAAATAGTCAACAGGGTCGAGAGAAACGTGTTGAGAAAAAAAGATACAAGTGGATATAAACCCTCTCCTATACCCAGTGAAGTGAACAGCCTCAGATGATACACAGATGAAACAAATTTCCCTACATAAGTTTTACATGTATATCTGCTCTCTTCATCTTGCTATATTCTTTAGAATTCTTACATCTTGTTAGAATTTTTACTTCCTCATTCAGCGGTAGGAGTGGATGCTTGGCATACACTGTGTGACAGCTGATTGGAGGAAAGGCACCCCCCCTCCACATAGGCAGAGGAACGAAGATACTTTCAGAGCTGTGCTGTGACAAGATAAGCTCTCTGCTAATCCATTTATAGCACCCATCCCAAAACAAATTTCAGGCTGATTTTATCTCCCGTCTCGGGGGAACTTGTCAGAAGTTATCATGCTGATAACAGAGGAACGAAATAGCAGAAAGACACGGGACTCTGTGCTTGCAGGTATATGTGCCTAGGTCAAATTTCCTGAATCAGGTTTACATCCACTTTAACTTAACCAAAGATTTGAGAAGAACCAAACCTGAAGCTACCAGGAACCCATTATCCTGTCATATTCCAGAACTGCGACCTACCTGGAGTGCCCAGAAGTACAAAGTGATCAGTGCTCAGAGACATGGCCAAGGTAAGGAAGGCTTAAGCCCGGCCACCACTGAACAAGTCACATAAGTTGAAATGTCAAGACTGGGCCAAGAAATATCTGAAGATGGATTTTTCAAAGGTTTTATGGACTGATGAGATGAGAGTGACTCTTGACGGACCAGATGGATGGGCTTGTGGCTGGGTCAGTAACGGGCACAGAGGTCTACTTTGACTCAAACGCCAGTAAGGTGCAGGTGGCGTACTAGTTTGGGCTGGTATGACCTTTTGCGGGTTGAAGATGGAATCAAAATAAACTCCCAAACCTACTGCCAGTTTTTAGAAGACACTTTCTTAAAGCAGTGGTACAGGAAAAAGTCTGCATTTTTCAAGAAGACCATGATATTTATGCATAGCAATGCTCCATCGCATGCATCAAAGTACTCCACTGCATTGCTAGCCAGTAAAAGGCCTTAAAGATGAAAGAATGACGACCCCGGTGAAAGAATGTGGGCCCTTCTTAAATGGGAGATTTACGGTAAAAGAAAACAGTACACCTCTCTGAACAGTGTCTGGAAGGCTGTGGTCGTCAACAGAAACTGACAGGCTCTATGAATGGAAAGCTAATGACTGTTATTGAAAAGAAGGGTGCCTATATTGGTAACTGATTTCTTTTTTGAAATGTCAGAAATTGTTATTTGTCATTTTTGAGTTGTTTGTTTATTATTCTCACTTTAACAGATGAAAAAAAAAAAGTGAGATGGGAAAGGTTTAATTTTTCATTTAGTTGTATAATAATTCTGCACACTAATAGTTGCCCTATAATTGTGCTCCTACAGATATCCTCCTAAGAAAGCCAAAACCTCACTTTTACTTTCTTAAATATTCAGGTTTGAGGTTTATTAACATTTTGGATTGACCGAGAGTGCTGAAATGAATCCTCAAAAATACAACTTGACTAATAATTGTGCACACGGTGTAGAACTATATACAGTCATCTAGTAGAAAAGTGAAGGTATCTCTTGCTTGCAGCTGCCTTACACTAAAAAAATCAACAACGCATGTGATCCTCCATCTCTGCAAGCAAAAAAGTAATGTCCTAGCTAGTGGATTAGCATGGACTGCCAGAGAATCATCAGACAGTTCTGAGCTTTCTTATGGGAAGTCAACAAGATCGACAACTTTGTGTCAAGGACAAGGGATCCAATGGCATATGGAACATATGCCTTGTTTTTTTCCGTGGGATCAGTTTTTCACTGATCTATGCGTTACCTCCTGTACTGCTGCTTCCGCGCCTTCTCGCAGGATCAAGCAGGAAGGGAAGGAGGTGATTCTTGTGGCCCAGGAGATTTTGGTTTGCCGAGATCATAAAGCTGGCGGTAGGGGACCCTTGGACCCTACCACTATGGCCAGACCTTCTCTCGCAAGGTCCGGTATTCCATTCTACTTTTACAATCGCTAAATTTAGCGGTTTGGTTATTGAGACCCACATTCTGAAAGATCGTGGGCTGTTAGCTTTCAGTAGTTTCTACTTATGGTTAATGCTAGGAGGCCGGCCTCCAGAGTCCTATACTATAGAATCTGGAAGGCTTATGTCTCCTGGTGTGAATCCAGAGGTTGGCACCCCAGGAAATATATCATAGGTAGGATCCTTGAATTCCTACAGATAGGATTAGAAATTAAGCTGGCCTTGAGTAATATCAAAGGCCAGATGTCGGCCTTATCGGTCTTTCTTTTCAACGACCGCTTGCTTCTCACTCTCTGGTTCGTAACTTTATTCAGGGGGTAACGCAGATTAAACCCTCCAGTTTGCTCCCCCCTGAACCCTGGGGACTTCATTCTAGTCCTGTCGGCTTACAGAAGCAACCTTTTGAGCCAATACGAGATATTCCCTTGGTCCTCTTGACGAGGGAAAAAATAATTTTCTTGGTTGCCATATCTTCTGCAAGACGAGTATCAGAGTTGGCTGCTCTTTCTTGTAAAGAAGTCCAAATGCCTTCATTTCCTTTTGGTAGCCTGGTTGGGGATCAGGTTCCCAACATTCCTTAAATACTTTCTTGTAAAGAGCCATATTGGTTGTTCATAAGGATGAGGTTGTATTGCGGCCTCATCCTGAATTACTACCGAAGGTAGTATCGGGTTTTCATTTAAACCAGGATATTGTTCTGCCTTAATTTTTTTTTCCAGAACCTCGTTTTCTGTGGAAGAAAGGTCACTACATTCTCTTGATGTGGTGAGAGCGGTCAAGGTCTATTGAAAGTGACTGCTCAGATTCGTAAAACAGATGTTTTCTTTGTGTTGCCAGACGGTCCTAAAAGAGGACAGGCAGCATCAAAATCTACTATTTCTAAATGGATTTGTCAAGTGATTGTTCAAGCTTATGGTTTAAAGAGGAAAATTCCTCCTTTTCATATTAAAGCAAACTCCACCAGGGCTGTTAGTGCTTCTTGGGCAGTGCATCACCAAGCCTCCATGGCACAGATCTGCAAGGTCACAACTTTGTCTTCTTCAGTCCATACATTTACCAGATTGTATCAAGTAGATGTAAAAGGCATGAGGATATCGTCTTTGGGTGCAGTGTACTGCAGGCTGCAGTATGAGTCCTCTAGTCTGTTGGTGCCCTACTTTTGTTGTGTCTTCCTCCCTTCAGTTGGCATTGCTATGGGACATCCCACATAGTAACTACTATGGCTCTGTGTCTCGTGATGTACGATAAGAAAATAGGATTTTTATAACATCTTACCTGTAAAATCCTTTTCTTTGAAATACATCACGAGACACAGAGGTCCCTCCCTTTTTGGTATACATGTGTATTGCTTTGCTACAAAACTGAGGTACTCCCACCAGTGGGAGTGGTTATATAGGGAGTGCACTTTTTAATTCAGGGCGTGCCAGTGTCTATCATCTGAAGGTGGCCTATAACCCACCTAGTAACTGCTATGCCTCTGTGTCCCGTGATGTACTTCAAAGAAAAGGATTTTACAGGTAAGCTGTTTTAAAAATACTATTACATCTCTGGAATACATGCCCATTTTCCCACACTACAAGTACAAAATAAATACAAAATGTGTTCTACATTCCATTTGACATGGCAACACAGCATTGAATTCCTAAGTATTTGGTGTCAGCCCTGCCTACTACACTACTGAGGTCACAGACCTATCCTCATCTTCACAACCCCTTCTTCTGCACAGACAGAAAGCACCAGAAGTGATCAGCTCACAAGTTTTCTGGCAAAATAAACAGGTATTTGTTGCACTTCTAAAAAACAAAAAACACTTATTAGGCAGACCAAAAGGGAGCAAATAAGAAAAAATTATGGTGGGAATTTATATACACTGAGTTTTCACATCAAATTATGTTCAGGACTGGAAAGAACAATTCATTTATATGAAAGCCTAATATAGGAGTATTCATATGTTCATCAGGCTAACATGATGTTTTTAACTTTTTGTAGATGCTAGAAAATTAAATTGCCTAAAAACTTCCTTTGTCGGCTCTGTGGGACTTTATTGTTGACAAATCCATGCTCCTGAGGCTGGATACCTGCTCTAATTGCGGCATGTTTTATTTATGAAAATGCTAGGGGGGAAGGGTGACGCATACCAGCACATTATGATATTGCCTTGCAGGGTAACTTTTTTTTTTTTTTTAAACAAAGTTTACTACCACTTTAACCACTTGCCACCCAGGCCAATTCTGACATTTCTCTCCTACATGTAAAAAAAATCATTTTCTTTCTAGAAAATTACATAGGACCCCCAAATATATATATTTTTTTTAGTAAAGACCCTAGAGAATACAATGGCGGTCGTTGCAACTTTTTATCTTGCACGGTATTTGCACTGCAATTTTTCAAACGCGTTTTCATTGGGAAAAAAAAAAGTTTTGTGCTTTAAAAAAAAAAAACAGTAAAGTTAGCCAAATATTTTTGTGTAATGTGAAAGATGAAGTTATGCTGGGTAAATGCATACCCAACTTGTCATACTTCAAAATTGCACACGCTCGTGGAATGGCGCCAAACTTCGATACTTAAAAATCTCCATAGGCGACGCTTTACATTTTTTTTACTGGTTACATGTTTTGAGTTAGAGGAGGTCTAGAGTTAGAATTATTACTCTCGCTCTAACGTTTTTGGCGATATCTCACATGTGTGGTTTGAACACTGTTTTCATATGTGGGCGGGACTTACGTATGCGTTCGATTCTGCATGCGAGCACACGGGGACAGGGGCGCTTTAAAAATTTTGATCACTTTCATTCCTATTACAAGGAATGTAAACATCCCTTGTAATGGGAATATGGCATGATCGGTTCTCTTTACAGTGAGATATGGGGTCAATAAGAACCCACATCTCACCTCTAGGCTGGGAAGCCTGAAATAAATAAAAAAATAAATAAATCCCAGCTTCCCAGCCGAGGCGGTGCCGTTTCTTTGAATGCAGAGGCCGGGTGTGATGTCATAACATCGTGCCCGGCCTCCAAACAATCATAGAGACTCCAGCGACCATACAGTCTGCCGGAAATCCCTATGGTAAACATCCGGGGCCGGCGGATCCTCTCACCGATGGAAGCAGTGAATCGCTAGAAGCACCGGAGGGTGGCGGGAGGTGGGGGACGTCCCCTCTCTCCACCCGTAAGAACAATCAGGTGGCGGAACAGCCCCTGCTATGATCGTTCTTATGGTATAAGGAATCGCCGGCTGAAAAAGTTGATATCTGAATGATGCATGTAGCTGTAGGCATCATTCAGATATACCCGCACAAAGTCAAGGACATCAGATGATGTACAGCTGGCGGGAAGTGGTTAAATAAGAACATTATACTGCCCCCTGTAAGCTCTTGCTGGCACACACCAAGAAAACCTAGGGAATACATCTTATTGGTTGACCTGTCATATAGAAAATATAGGGGCCGCCACTCCAGACCTCCTGCTTGAAATGCCTACTCATGCTGATCTTATAGCAGTGATGGCGAACCTTGGCACCCCAGAGGTTTTGGAACTACATTTCCCATGATGCTCAACTACACAGTTAATGCAGCGTTTAGCAGCGCCAGTTTACTGCATCCCTATCTAAATCCTACCTGTATGCCATGCAAGAATGGGTCCTGCTATAAAGAGTAATATACAGAGTGTTCACAGGAAAAATTTATTTAATATGGGAATCTGTGTCTGGTGCATTCATAGGGTATGAAAAGGGAAGCAGAGTGCTTAAAATGATACTAATCTAAAAGAAGAATGGCTGTGCTAATTAATATAACCATTTTAAATTATCATATGTGTTCAAAAAACACAATACATAAGATAACTCCGCATAAAAATATAAATAATGTATAGGAAACTATACCTATCCATACCAGTGGAGAAGGGCAATTGAAAAAAGTCCACATAAAATTCATACACTGCAAAAATTACATGTGTATGAAACAATGTATATATGATTCACACAAATTATTACAGTGCAAATAAAACAATTAAGTGTATAGTTCAAGTATATATGATTCCCAAAAATTATTAAAGTGCAAAAAATAAAACCGTTAAGTGTATAGTTAGAAAGGCCAGGGAAGCAGGAGAAAAAAAATGCTGAAAGGTGAAAGGACGTACGGAGGGAGGACGCTAGGAGTCTGGAAGTTTGGGCATCTTGGACCGATCAGAGACCCAGCAGAGGGTTGTATCTGCAGGTGATAATGACCTTGCTTCTGATAGGAGGTCCACCACATCTGGAAAGGGTCTCCATCTTCTTTTTGGTGCATGCTCCAGGGAGAGGCTTATCCCTCATCCCCCCTGTGGTGGTGGAATCAACCTGTAGTCTCCATCCTTCAGCGTTTTTCTCCTGCTTCCCTGGCCTTTCTTTTCACTTTTGGGAATTGGACTCAGACTATACTTGAACTATACACTTAACTGTTTTATTTTTTTGCACTTTAATAATTTTTGGGAATCATATATACTTGAACTATACACTTAATTGTTTTATTTGCACTGTAATAATTTTTGTGAATCATATGTACATTGTTTCATACACATGTCATTTTTGCACTATATGAATTTTATGTGGACTTTTTTCATTGCCCTTCTCCAATGGTATGGATAGGTACAGTTTCCTATACATTATTCATACCCTTATGCGGAGTTATCTTACGTATTGCGTTTTTGGACACATAATGATTTAAGAGTGTTATATTAATTAGCGCGGCCATTCTTCTTTTATATTTGTTTTTGCATGAGTATTGTATGTTTTTTTGTGTCGCAGCTTTCTCATCGCATGAGTACATTCATCACTATACACTTTTAGTGCAGTATATGCCCCTTTTACTTAAAATTATACTATTCTGCGCTGTAAATGGAGGTATCCAATGAAATTTACCTATGGTAACCAATATCGAATCCCACCACCCAAACCAAAAGGGGATTTGAAGAGGTATAAAAAAAAATGGGGCTTTAAATGTACCTTACAAAAACAATAGACATCCTAAAAATATAATACCAAATTTTATTACAAAGTTTAACAAATATTCACTGCATATACAGTGCGACCAGCAATCAGCTCATCAATTATATCATTCTACAATGTACAATAGTTTAGATATGGCACGTGTGATCAACGCATTTAGCGATCAATATGCTTCCTCAGGATCCACGTCCCAAGTGGGATGATCTCAACATCTCCAACACTGGAGCCCATGCCCCTTCTTCACACAGTACCCCCTAACCTGATGTAATTTTCCCTTACATCCACAAGCAGAGCAACTCCAGAGCATGGAATCTAAATTCAAAAAGACATCTATAGTCTACAGGAAAAAGATGGTATCCTGGCTAAGGACGATTCAAACCATCTCATGTTTTGTATTACAAAATTAGCAAGTTCTTTTTTTTTTTTCTTTTAATCCTGTAAATATAAATAATTTTGAATATTTTAAATGGATCACTTGGAACCTAGCCCTAGATCCTGAAGTTAATGCAAGTTCATGAATCTGATACCAGTTGAAGTCTTTCTGTAGTCCTTTACTGTTATGTTATTAATTTACAGGATTTATTTAGCGCCAACAGTTTACACAAACAGCTCTACAAAATGAAGGCAGACAGTGCAGTTACAATACAATTTAATACAGGAGTCATTGGCTTTGAATGGGCTAAAAAATCTTTTCTGGTTAGTGGAAATGTTTCCTGTTGCCATAGCTGAGTAATGGCCATAACCTTCATCAAAAGTGTCCTCACGCACACTTGCAAAGCTAAGGAAGAGAGGCCTGTTGTAATGTGGAGTGTACAGAATAGTGCAGTAAATCTGTGGTGTCTGTACGCTGTGTGCACAATTATTAGACAAGAGAGTATTTGACCAAATCATCATTTTTATTCATATTGTCTAACTCCAAGCTGTATAAACTTGAATGCTTATTGGATTTAAAGTGTTACTAAACCAACAACAGTAAAATCAGTCTGTATATGCAGCATAGCATGCTTGTTATACTCACTGTGGAACTTAAGGGGTTAATCCTCTGCATTGTGTAAAAAGGCTGTTTTATCCTGTATTACTTGTTCTCAAGAGTTAGTCAGGTCACATGATATTGACATTACACATGTGGGCATGTATACAGGCTATAGTGAAAATCTCCTCTTTCCTGAACTCTCAGCGCTGGAGAAACTTTGCAGTTTATCATGTAACTGTGGTATAAAGATCATCCAAAAAGGTATATAGTGGCAGTATTTTAATGTAAAAAGAAGATTTATAAGCTGTGGGGGTGAACTATTTTCATTTTACTGGGTTTAGTAACACTTTAAGCATGTCAGGTGTATTTGTGTAATGAGGGTGGGTGTGGCCTAAGGAGATCAACACTATATCAAGGTGTGCATAAATATTAAGCAGCTTCTTTTCCTCCAGAAAATGGACCAAAGAAAAGATTTAACTGACTCTGAAAAGTCAAAAATTGTAAAAACTCTTTCAGAGGGATGCAGCACTCTTGAAGTTGCTAAGATATTGGGACTTGATCACAGAACCATCCAATGTTTTGTTGCAAATAGTCAACAGGGTCGAGAGAAACGTGTTGAGAAAAAAAGATACAAGTGGATATAAACCCTCTCCTATACCCAGTGAAGTGAACAGCCTCAGATGATACACAGATGAAACAAATTTCCCTACATAAGTTTTACATGTATATCTGCTCTCTTCATCTTGCTATATTCTTTAGAATTCTTACATCTTGTTAGAATTTTTACTTCCTCATTCAGCGGTAGGAGTGGATGCTTGGCATACACTGTGTGACAGCTGATTGGAGGAAAGGCACCCCCCCTCCACATAGGCAGAGGAACGAAGATACTTTCAGAGCTGTGCTGTGACAAGATAAGCTCTCTGCTAATCCATTTATAGCACCCATCCCAAAACAAATTTCAGGCTGATTTTATCTCCCGTCTCGGGGGAACTTGTCAGAAGTTATCATGCTGATAACAGAGGAACGAAATAGCAGAAAGACACGGGACTCTGTGCTTGCAGGTATATGTGCCTAGGTCAAATTTCCTGAATCAGGTTTACATCCACTTTAACTTAACCAAAGATTTGAGAAGAACCAAACCTGAAGCTACCAGGAACCCATTATCCTGTCATATTCCAGAACTGCGACCTACCTGGAGTGCCCAGAAGTACAAAGTGATCAGTGCTCAGAGACATGGCCAAGGTAAGGAAGGCTTAAGCCCGGCCACCACTGAACAAGTCACATAAGTTGAAATGTCAAGACTGGGCCAAGAAATATCTGAAGATGGATTTTTCAAAGGTTTTATGGACTGATGAGATGAGAGTGACTCTTGACGGACCAGATGGATGGGCTTGTGGCTGGGTCAGTAACGGGCACAGAGGTCTACTTTGACTCAAACGCCAGTAAGGTGCAGGTGGCGTACTAGTTTGGGCTGGTATGACCTTTTGCGGGTTGAAGATGGAATCAAAATAAACTCCCAAACCTACTGCCAGTTTTTAGAAGACACTTTCTTAAAGCAGTGGTACAAGAAAAAGTCTGCATTTTTCAAGAAGACCATGATATTTATGCATAGCAATGCTCCATCGCATGCATCAAAGTACTCCACTGCATTGCTAGCCAGTAAAAGGCCTTAAAGATGAAAGAATGACGACCCCGGTGAAAGAATGTGGGCCCTTCTTAAATGGGAGATTTACGGTAAAAGAAAACAGTACACCTCTCTGAACAGTGTCTGGAAGGCTGTGGTCGTCAACAGAAACTGACAGGCTCTATGAATGGAAAGCTAATGACTGTTATTGAAAAGAAGGGTGCCTATATTGGTAACTGATTTCTTTTTTGAAATGTCAGAAATTGTTATTTGTCATTTTTGAGTTGTTTGTTTATTATTCTCACTTTAACAGATGAAAAAAAAAAAGTGAGATGGGAAAGGTTTAATTTTTCATTTAGTTGTATAATAATTCTGCACACTAATAGTTGCCCTATAATTGTGCTCCTACAGATATCCTCCTAAGAAAGCCAAAACCTCACTTTTACTTTCTTAAATATTCAGGTTTGAGGTTTATTAACATTTTGGATTGACCGAGAGTGCTGAAATGAATCCTCAAAAATACAACTTGACTAATAATTGTGCACACGGTGTAGAACTATATACAGTCATCTAGTAGAAAAGTGAAGGTATCTCTTGCTTGCAGCTGCCTTACACTAAAAAAATCAACAACGCATGTGATCCTCCATCTCTGCAAGCAAAAAAGTAATGTCCTAGCTAGTGGATTAGCATGGACTGCCAGAGAATCATCAGACAGTTCTGAGCTTTCTTATGGGAAGTCAACAAGATCGACAACTTTGTGTCAAGGACAAGGGATCCAATGGCATATGGAACATATGCCTTGTTTTTTTCCGTGGGATCAGTTTTTCACTGATCTATGCGTTACCTCCTGTACTGCTGCTTCCGCGCCTTCTCGCAGGATCAAGCAGGAAGGGAAGGAGGTGATTCTTGTGGCCCAGGAGATTTTGGTTTGCCGAGATCATAAAGCTGGCGGTAGGGGACCCTTGGACCCTACCACTATGGCCAGACCTTCTCTCGCAAGGTCCGGTATTCCATTCTACTTTTACAATTGCTAAATTTAGCGGTTTGGTTATTGAGACCCACATTCTGAAAGATCGTGGGCTGTTAGCTTTCAGTAGTTTCTACTTATGGTTAATGCTAGGAGGCCGGCCTCCAGAGTCCTATACTATAGAATCTGGAAGGCTTATGTCTCCTGGTGTGAATCCAGAGGTTGGCACCCCAGGAAATATATCATAGGTAGGATCCTTGAATTCCTACAGATAGGATTAGAAATTAAGCTGGCCTTGAGTAATATCAAAGGCCAGATGTCGGCCTTATCGGTCTTTCTTTTCAACGACCGCTTGCTTCTCACTCTCTGGTTCGTAACTTTATTCAGGGGGTAACGCAGATTAAACCCTCCAGTTTGCTCCCCCCTGAACCCTGGGGACTTCATTCTAGTCCTGTCGGCTTACAGAAGCAACCTTTTGAGCCAATACGAGATATTCCCTTGGTCCTCTTGACGAGGGAAAAAATAATTTTCTTGGTTGCCATATCTTCTGCAAGACGAGTATCAGAGTTGGCTGCTCTTTCTTGTAAAGAAGTCCAAATGCCTTCATTTCCTTTTGGTAGCCTGGTTGGGGATCAGGTTCCCAACATTCCTTAAATACTTTCTTGTAAAGAGCCATATTGGTTGTTCATAAGGATGAGGTTGTATTGCGGCCTCATCCTGAATTACTACCGAAGGTAGTATCGGGTTTTCATTTAAACCAGGATATTGTTCTGCCTTAATTTTTTTTTCCAGAACCTCGTTTTCTGTGGAAGAAAGGTCACTACATTCTCTTGATGTGGTGAGAGCGGTCAAGGTCTATTGAAAGTGACTGCTCAGATTCGTAAAACAGATGTTTTCTTTGTGTTGCCAGACGGTCCTAAAAGAGGACAGGCAGCATCAAAATCTACTATTTCTAAATGGATTTGTCAAGTGATTGTTCAAGCTTATGGTTTTAAAGAGGAAAATTCCTCCTTTTCATATTAAAGCAAACTCCACCAGGGCTGTTAGTGCTTCTTGGCAGTGCATCACCAAGCCTCCATGGCACAGATCTGCAAGGTCACAACTTTGTCTTCTTCAGTCCATACATTTACCAGATTGTATCAAGTAGATGTAAAAGGCATGAGGATATCGTCTTTGGGTGCAGTGTACTGCAGGGCTGCAGTATGAGTCCTCTAGTCTGTTGGTGCCCTACTTTTGTTGTGTCTTCCTCCCTTCAGTTGGCATTGCTATGGGACATCCCACATAGTAACTACTATGGCTCTGTGTCTCGTGATGTACGATAAGAAAATAGGATTTTTATAACATCTTACCTGTAAAATCCTTTTCTTTGAAATACATCACGAGACACAGAGGTCCCTCCCTTTTTGGTATACATGTGTATTGCTTTGCTACAAAACTGAGGTACTCCCACCAGTGGGAGTGGTTATATAGGGAGTGCACTTTTTAATTCAGGGCGTGCCAGTGTCTATCATCTGAAGGTGGCCTATAACCCACCTAGTAACTGCTATGCCTCTGTGTCCCGTGATGTACTTCAAAGAAAAGGATTTTACAGGTAAGCTGTTTTAAAAATACTATTACATCTCTGGAATACATGCCCATTTTCCCACACTACAAGTACAAAATAAATACAAAATGTGTTCTACATTCCATTTGACATGGCAACACAGCATTGAATTCCTAAGTATTTGGTGTCAGCCCTGCCTACTACACTACTGAGGTCACAGACCTATCCTCATCTTCACAACCCCTTCTTCTGCACAGACAGAAAGCACCAGAAGTGATCAGCTCACAAGTTTTCTGGCAAAATAAACAGGTATTTGTTGCACTTCTAAAAAACAAAAAACACTTATTAGGCAGACCAAAAGGGAGCAAATAAGAAAAAATTATGGTGGGAATTTATATACACTGAGTTTTCACATCAAATTATGTTCAGGACTGGAAAGAACAATTCATTTATATGAAAGCCTAATATAGGAGTATTCATATGTTCATCAGGCTAACATGATGTTTTTAACTTTTTGTAGATGCTAGAAAATTAAATTGCCTAAAAACTTCCTTTGTCGGCTCTGTGGGACTTTATTGTTGACAAATCCATGCTCCTGAGGCTGGATACCTGCTCTAATTGCGGCATGTTTTATTTATGAAAATGCTAGGGGGGAAGGGTGACGCATACCAGCACATTATGATATTGCCTTGCAGGGTAACTTTTTTTTTTTTTTTAAACAAAGTTTACTACCACTTTAACCACTTGCCACCCAGGCCAATTCTGACATTTCTCTCCTACATGTAAAAAAAATCATTTTCTTTCTAGAAAATTACATAGGACCCCCAAATATATATATTTTTTTTAGTAAAGACCCTAGAGAATACAATGGCGGTCGTTGCAACTTTTTATCTTGCACGGTATTTGCACTGCAATTTTTCAAACGCGTTTTCATTGGGAAAAAAAAAAGTTTTGTGCTTTAAAAAAAAAAAACAGTAAAGTTAGCCAAATATTTTTGTGTAATGTGAAAGATGAAGTTATGCTGGGTAAATGCATACCCAACTTGTCATACTTCAAAATTGCACACGCTCGTGGAATGGCGCCAAACTTCGATACTTAAAAATCTCCATAGGCGACGCTTTACATTTTTTTTACTGGTTACATGTTTTGAGTTAGAGGAGGTCTAGAGTTAGAATTATTACTCTCGCTCTAACGTTTTTGGCGATATCTCACATGTGTGGTTTGAACACTGTTTTCATATGTGGGCGGGACTTACGTATGCGTTCGATTCTGCATGCGAGCACACGGGGACAGGGGCGCTTTAAAAATTTTGATCACTTTCATTCCTATTACAAGGAATGTAAACATCCCTTGTAATGGGAATATGGCATGATCGGTTCTCTTTACAGTGAGATATGGGGTCAATAAGAACCCACATCTCACCTCTAGGCTGGGAAGCCTGAAATAAATAAAAAAATAAATAAATCCCAGCTTCCCAGCCGAGGCGGTGCCGTTTCTTTGAATGCAGAGGCCGGGTGTGATGTCATAACATCGTGCCCGGCCTCCAAACAATCATAGAGACTCCAGCGACCATACAGTCTGCCGGAAATCCCTATGGTAAACATCCGGGGCCGGCGGATCCTCTCACCGATGGAAGCAGTGAATCGCTAGAAGCACCGGAGGGTGGCGGGAGGTGGGGGACGTCCCCTCTCTCCACCCGTAAGAACAATCAGGTGGCGGAACAGCCCCTGCTATGATCGTTCTTATGGTATAAGGAATCGCCGGCTGAAAAAGTTGATATCTGAATGATGCATGTAGCTGTAGGCATCATTCAGATATACCCGCACAAAGTCAAGGACATCAGATGATGTACAGCTGGCGGGAAGTGGTTAAATAAGAACATTATACTGCCCCCTGTAAGCTCTTGCTGGCACACACCAAGAAAACCTAGGGAATACATCTTATTGGTTGACCTGTCATATAGAAAATATAGGGGCCGCCACTCCAGACCTCCTGCTTGAAATGCCTACTCATGCTGATCTTATAGCAGTGATGGCGAACCTTGGCACCCCAGAGGTTTTGGAACTACATTTCCCATGATGCTCAACTACACAGTTAATGCAGCGTTTAGCAGCGCCAGTTTACTGCATCCCTATCTAAATCCTACCTGTATGCCATGCAAGAATGGGTCCTGCTATAAAGAGTAATATACAGAGTGTTCACAGGAAAAATTTATTTAATATGGGAATCTGTGTCTGGTGCATTCATAGGGTATGAAAAGGGAAGCAGAGTGCTTAAAATGATACTAATCTAAAAGAAGAATGGCTGTGCTAATTAATATAACCATTTTAAATTATCATATGTGTTCAAAAAACACAATACATAAGATAACTCCGCATAAAAATATAAATAATGTATAGGAAACTATACCTATCCATACCAGTGGAGAAGGGCAATTGAAAAAAGTCCACATAAAATTCATACACTGCAAAAATTACATGTGTATGAAACAATGTATATATGATTCACACAAATTATTACAGTGCAAATAAAACAATTAAGTGTATAGTTCAAGTATATATGATTCCCAAAAATTATTAAAGTGCAAAAAATAAAACCGTTAAGTGTATAGTTAGAAAGGCCAGGGAAGCAGGAGAAAAAAAATGCTGAAAGGTGAAAGGACGTACGGAGGGAGGACGCTAGGAGTCTGGAAGTTTGGGCATCTTGGACCGATCAGAGACCCAGCAGAGGGTTGTATCTGCAGGTGATAATGACCTTGCTTCTGATAGGAGGTCCACCACATCTGGAAAGGGTCTCCATCTTCTTTTTGGTGCATGCTCCAGGGAGAGGCTTATCCCTCATCCCCCCTGTGGTGGTGGAATCAACCTGTAGTCTCCATCCTTCAGCGTTTTTCTCCTGCTTCCCTGGCCTTTCTTTTCACTTTTGGGAATTGGACTCAGACTATACTTGAACTATACACTTAACTGTTTTATTTTTTTGCACTTTAATAATTTTTGGGAATCATATATACTTGAACTATACACTTAATTGTTTTATTTGCACTGTAATAATTTTTGTGAATCATATGTACATTGTTTCATACACATGTCATTTTTGCACTATATGAATTTTATGTGGACTTTTTTCATTGC